>NW_019950188.1:8283-8855 GCF_002910315.2 Salvelinus sp. IW2-2015 | reverse complement strand
TCTCTAGGTGTCTCTC
The DNA here is from genome assembly GCF_002910315.2 of Salvelinus sp. IW2-2015. NCBI lineage: Eukaryota > Metazoa > Chordata > Actinopteri > Salmoniformes > Salmonidae > Salvelinus > Salvelinus sp. IW2-2015. The sequence goes on along the minus strand of NW_019950188.1, from coordinate 8,839 downwards.
TCTAGAATTCTACTCTCTAGGTGTTCGTCCCTGCTGTCCTCTCTCTAGGTGTCTCTCTCTTCTGTCCTCTTCTCCAGGTGTTCTCTCCTCTCGATTGTCTCTCTCTTGGTGTCTCTCTCTCTCTCTGTCTCTCTCTAGGTGTCTCTCTATATAGGAATTGGCTTTAGGAAGGCAATGCACAGATTCATTCATTTTCAGCACATTACGAGACATTTTTATTTTGGGATAGTTAATAGAGATTCTGCACAGCCAAGGAGAATTTTAATTCCAGCCGGAATAACCTACTGTTTTTTATTTAAAACTCCAACTTTCTCTGATAACACTAGTCCCGTGTGTATCGTCATTCCTGTGTTTTGAGAGACATTACAGAGTTTGACAGGTGCTGCTCGCAGTTTGAGCAATAAGACATAACAGATGGTTAGAAATGAATAGTTTAAGTGCTGCACATACATTTCATATAAATAGGTTACTTTTGTTTACGATTTGTGCCAATAAATTGAAGTAGAACATCGCCAGAAGCATCAACTTAATTAAATGTGCACAAAAAAAATGTAAT
>NW_019950188.1:0-5298 GCF_002910315.2 Salvelinus sp. IW2-2015 | reverse complement strand
CCCGGAGAGATACGTAACAGGCCAGTAAGGCTGCAGCTGTCTTTGCACAGATACAGGGAAACTACACTGACAACACAGAACAGCCAGTAGGCTGCAAGCTGTTCTTCACAGATACACGGTGAAACTACACTGACAACAACACAGAAACGGCCAGTAGGCTGCAGCTGTCTTCAACAGATACAGGGAAAAACTACACTGACAAACACAGAACAGCCAGTAGGCTACAGCTGTCTTCAACAGAACAGGGAAACTACAGCTGACAACACAGAACAGCCAGTAGGCTACAGCTGTCTATCACAGATACGGGAAACTACACTGGACAACAGCACAGGACAGCAGTAGGCTACAGCATGTCTTCACAGATACAGGGATAACTACACTGACAACACGAACAGCCAGTAGGCTACAGCTGTCTTCACAGATACAGGGAAACTCACCCTGACAACACAGAACAGGCCAGTAGGCTACAGCTGTCTTTACAGCAGATCAGGGGAAACTCCCACACTAGACAAACACCAGAAAGCCAGTCTAGGCTGACGAGCTGTCTTCACAGATACAGGGAAAACTACAGCTGACAAACACAGAACAGCCATAGGCTGCAGCTGTCTTCACAGTACAGGGAACTACACTGGGACAAACACAGAACAGCCAGTAGGCTGCAGCTTCTTCAAACAGATACAGGGAAACTACAACTGACAAAACACCATGAACAGCCAGTTAGGCTGCAGCTGTCTCCGATTACAAGGGATAACTACAGCTGAACAAACACAGAACAGCGCAGTAAAGGCTAAACAGCTGTCTTCTACAGAATACAGGGAAACTACACTGACAAACACGCGACAGCCAGTAGGCTTCAGCTGTCTTCACCAGATCAGGGAAACTACACTGACAAACAACAGAACAGCCAGTAGGCTGCAGCTGTCTTCACAATACAGGGAAACTACCCTGACAACACACAGAACAGCCAGTAGGCTGCAGCTGTCTTCACAGATACAGGGAAAACTACCTGACAACACAGAACAGCCAGTAGGCTGCAGCTGTCTTCACAGTACAGGGAAACTACACTGACAAACACAGAACAGCCAGTAGGCTGCAGCTGTCCTTCACAGATACAGGGAAACTACACTGACAAACACAGAAACAAGCTAGTCAGGCTGCAGCTGTATTCACAGATACAGGAAACCTACACTGACAAACACAGAACAGCCAGTAGGCTGCACTGTCTTCACAGCTAAGGGAAAACGTACACTGCGACAGTACACCAGAACAGACCCAGTTAAGGCTGCTCAGTTTTTTTTCTGTCTTTCACAGATACAGTGCGAAATACTACACTGACACCAACCCAGAACAGCCAGTAGGCTTGCAGCTGTCCTTCCACAGATACAGGGAAAGCTACGACTGACCAAACACAGAACAGCAGTAGGCTGGGCAGCTTGTCTTCACAGGACTAACAGGGAAACTCACTGACAAACCATAGAACAGCCAGTTTAGGCACCAGCTGTCTTCACAGATACAGGGAAACTACAGGTATTGTAGCCTAGGTGTCGCAGAAGCCTCCCTCCCCTCTCCTCTCCTACAATGGCCAGGACTGGCCCATGGAAATGCCAGAAGGAATGGCTGACAATAACAAGCTGTCACTTCCAGCTGTCTGCTGTACAGTAAGGCACTAGGCAGTATCACTGGCACAGCCAGAGGAGAGAGGGTGTTTATAATGAATCAGGCATTCTTCAATAATGGTGAGCCCCTCTCAGCTCTCAGACACAGCTAATGACAGGTAGACAGGAGGCTGTGTCCCAAAAGGCATTCCATTCCCCATAGGGCTCTACATAAGCAACAAGGTACCATTGGGAACACAGTCATCAGATTTCGGTTAATGACAGAAAGGCACAGGGATTAAAGGGATACGAGGTCAGTTGTACTGATTGTAACTCAAGGTTAACTGCCTTGTTCAGGGCCTGGGGAACAGTGGGTTAACTGCCTTGCTCAGGGCCCGGGGAACAGTGGGTTAACTGCCTTGCTCAGGGCCTGGGGAACAGTGGGTTAACTGACTTGCTCAGGGCCCAGGGAACAGTGGGTTAACTGCCTTGTTCAGGGGCAAAACAACAGATTTTTACCTTGTCAGCTCGGGGATTCGATCCAGCAACCTTTTGATTACTGACCCAATGCTCTAACCACTAGGCGATTATTCCACTAGCTGGTGATTGGTTGATCTATGTCAAGGTTCAATGTGTTCAGAAAGGAATAAATGAATGAATGAATTAATTAATATGATGTCCTTATAAGATAACAGTCCTCTTTGATGCTGGTGAATGACATTATATTGCTGTATATATTAGACATATCTTACGTTAAAATAAATGGTCATTAATATTCATCAAACTGAATAAGATATTGACCAATACGAACAGTAATAAAGCTCACTGTGAATTCACTTAGCCGGAAGTCAGACGATGTGTAGATGTAGGAAAGNACCTAGGTCTATTTAATGAAATCCTGGCTGTAACGTAGTCAATAGATTACCTAGGTCTATTTAATGAAATCCTGGCTGTCACGTAGTCAATAGATGACCTAGGTATTTTCACTTTCTCATCCCTTAGGATGGAGTAGGATGGAGTAGGATGGAGGTTTGAGGCCTTTTCATTAGGGATTGGGGACAACCACTGTACCTACAGTATAGACCTACATTTGGCATCCAACCAGTGTAGGTTATTAATCGACATGATGTCAAATAAAAAGGCTTCCTTCATGAGATTCAATAGATTGAAATAATATGTCAAGAATTACAGGTTGCAGTTTGGGAAAAAATGTATCCTGTTTGAATGGTCCTCTGGAATAACGCTCATATCTACATAACCAGCATCTAGTATAACTAGTCCCGTTCGACTAGAATAACCTAGATTTATGCTGTGATCCACCTCGGATCCAAAAGGCCTAAACTGATGCTGATCATCTGCTAGTGTCTGCCTGACTTACATCAGGGTTTCCTGCAGTCTAGTGACCAAATCGTCCTCTAGTGGCCTCATGGGTGGAATGATATTCATATTTTTCATAATTTCATAATTAATAAAACATATGTGAAACGTTTTTAAAAATATATATATTTCCGTCTTCTGTGATGTTTATAAAGTGTAATATTGGGATGCAACCTCAAAATGTAATACATGTCAACTCTATATCTGACATGGTGCAGGCGTCGTCTTTATTTTAAACCCAGAACCGTGTGTGTGAGGTGGATACTTCTGTTGTTGTGTCCATTTCTATCATCAAATTTACAAAGAGTATTTGTTTTATTGAAATTACCAAACGTCAGGCTTTTACCAGATCCAAATATATTCGTATTCGTATAAACTGTAGGCCTACAACTGATCATATAATCTGTAGGCTGTACACTGTATATATATACAATATTCTTGCCCATATGAACAAAATAATTTTAGGCCCAAAAAACAGCCATACATGATGTCATGAAATGCAGGAAACCAATATTACGTTGTTTTCCATCTTTAATACCAGACTGACAAACACAGAACAGCCAGTAGGCTCAGCTGTCTTCACAGATACAGGAAACTACACTGACAAAACAACAGAACAGCCAGTAGGCTGCAGCTGTTTCACAGATACAGGGAAACTACACGACAAACACAGAAACAGCCAGTAGGCTGCAGCTGTCTTCACACAGATACAGGGAAACTACACTGACAACACAGAACAGCCAGTAGGCTGCAGCTGTCTTCACAGATACAGGGAAACTACACTGACAAACACAGAACAGCCAGTAGGCTGCAGCGTCTTCACAGATACAGGAAACTACACTGACAACACAGAACAGCCAGTAGGCTGCAGCTGTCTTCACAGATACAGGGAAACTACACTGACAAACACAGAACAGCCAGTAGGCTGCAGCTGTCTTCACAGATACAGGGGAAACTACACTGACAAACACAGAACAGCCAGTAGGCTGCAGCTGTCTTCACAGAAACAGGGAAACTACACTGACAAACACAGAACAGCCAGTAGCTGCAGCTGTCTTCACACGATACAGGGAAACTACACTGACAAACACAGAACAGCCAGTAGGCTACAGCTTGTCTTCACAGATACAGGAAACTACACTGACAACACAGACAGCCAGTAGGCTGCAGCTGTCTTCACAGATCAAGGGAACACACTGACAAACACAGAACAGCCAGTAGGCTGCAGCTGTCTTCACAGATACAAGGGAACTACACTGAAAACACAGAACAGCCAAGTAGGCTGCAGCTGTCTTTCACAGATACAGGGAAACTACACTGACAAACACAGAACAGCCAGTAGGCTGCAGCTGTCTTTCAGATACTCAGGGAAACTACACTGACAAACACAGAACAGCCAGTAGGCTGCAGCTGTCTTCACAATACAGGGAAACTACACTGACAAACACAGAACAGCCAGTAGGCTGCAGCTGTCTTCACAGATACAGGGAAACTACACTGACAAACACAGAACAGCCAGTAGCTGCAGCTGTCTTCACAGATACAGGGAAACTACACTGACAAACACAGAACAGCCAGTAGGCTGCAGCTGTCTCACAGATACAGGGAAACTACACTGACCAAACACAGAACAGCCAGTAGGCTGCAGCTGTCTTCCACAGATTACAGGGAAACTACCACTGACAAAACACAGAAACAGCCAGTAGGCTGCAGCTGTCTTCACAGATACAGGGGAACTACACTGACAAACACAAGAACAGCCAGTAGCTGCAGCTGTCTTCACAGATACAGGGAAACTACACTGACAAACACAGAACAGCCAGTAGGCTGCAGCTGTCTTCACAGATACAGGGAACTACACTGACAAACACAGAACAGCCAGTAGGCTGCAGCTGTCTTTCACAGATACAGGGAAACTACACTGACAAACCACAGAACACAGCAGTAGGCTGCCAAGCTGTCTTCACAGATACAGGGAAAACTACACTGAAAACACAGAACAGCCAGTAGGCTGCAGCTTCTTCACAGATACAGGGAAACTACACGACAAACACAAGAACAGCCAGTAGCTGCCAGCTGTCTTCACAGATACAGGGGAAACTACACTGACAAACACAGAACAGCCAGTAGGCTGCAGCTGTCTTCACAGATACAGGGACAACTACACTGACAAACACAGAACAGCCAGTAGGCTGCAGCTGTCTTCACAGATACAGGGAAACTACACTGACAAACACAGAAACAGCCAGTAGGCTGCAGCTGTCTTCACAGATACAGGAAACTACACTGACCAAACACAGAACAGCCAGTAGGCTGCAGCTGTCTT
>NW_019950187.1:5491-14347 GCF_002910315.2 Salvelinus sp. IW2-2015 | reverse complement strand
CTAGTTCCAGTTATTTTGAATGCACTGAAGTCGAAAGTCTGAGATTTCCTAGTTCCCAGTTATTTTGAATGCACTGAAGTCGAAAGTCTGAGATTCCTAGTTCCCAGTTTTTTGAATGCCTGAAGTCGAAAGTCTGAGATTTCCTGTTCCCAGTTATTTTGAATGCACTGAGTCGAAAGTCTGAGATTTCCTAGTTCCCAGTTATTTTGAATGCCTGAAGTCGAAGTCTGAATTTCTAGTTCCCAGTTATTTTGAATGCCTGAAGTCGAAAGTTCTGAGATTTCCTAGTTCCCAGCTGTTTTGAACGCGGCATTAGAGTGGTATTATGGGTTCACTGTTTAGCTAGCTAGCTAACATGTCTAAACAAAAGAACTCACTATGCAAGTAACCATTTCACTGTAACATTTACACCTTCTGTATCCTGTGTATGTGACAAATAAACATAGTTTTATTTGATATAGTGTGTTTTACCACTGTGAAGAACAACAGTACCTGCACCAAAGTCAGATGAGGAACAGCCCAAGGATTAGATCAAGTTTTGTTTACTACTACTTTCACCACTTTTAGTCTTGAAAGCTTTGGTTGTTTCTACACTACCTTATCCCTCTGTTTAGCACATGGCCTCACATGTGAATCGTTAAAGAGATGGGTGGGGCTAAGGCTTATAGGTGTGAATGATGGTGAATGGGTGTAGACAAAGAAGAGCTCTCCAGTAGCTTACCAAACATTCAAGGATCAATTTCTCAAAGTGGGGTTAAAAGTTTGTCAACTTTCAAAGCAAAATGACTTTCCTCTTTTTCCTCAACCGCAGTGTATGATATACCATGTTGTAGCTTTGAGTCTCTACTTTTATCCAATGTAAAAAACACAATTTCAAATTTTGCTGCATAGGACCGAAATCCAATTGATGGGTCAAAATTTTGGTTATGGAAATATATTTAATAGCGGTTTGGATGGAAAAATTATTTTTTTTACACTTATACTATCTTATTTTGTCCCATAAACTGAAATTAGGCAAACTATTAGTTTTAGCAACCAGAAAATGGCAGAACGATTTCTACATAGTGCACCTTTAATTGACTGTGTTTTGTATCTTAATGTGTATTTATGTGTATATTGTCTATATTTTGTCTATCTATACTTTCCTGGGCTCATTGCAAAAGGTATCATGTGACTTCTGTTGAAATTAGGAGTACACAAACTTGCACTCATGACACACCACACACACACCACACACCACACACACACCACACACACACACACACACACACACACACACACACACACACAACAACACACACAACACACACACACACCTATCCCCTGAGACCTGACAAACTAATGAATAGTTGATGAGATGAAGTGAAGGAGCTGCTGAGAATGAGACCAGGCAGTTAACTCTACAGTATCTACTGAGAATGGCCAACATATACCTCCCGTATCTACTGAGAATGAGACCAGGCAGGTAACCTCACAGTATCTACTGAGAATGAGACCAGACATATACCTCCACAGTATCTACTGAGAATGAGACCAGACATATACCTCCACAGTATCTACTGGGATGAGACCAGCATATACCTCCACAGTATCTACTGAGAATGAGACCAGACATATACCTCCACAGTATCTACTGAGAATGAGACCAGACATATACCTCCACAGTATCTATGAGAATGAGACCAGACATATACCTCCACAGTATTACTGAGAATGGACCAGCATATACCTCCACAGTATCTACTGATATGAGACCAGACAGCAACCTCCACAGTATCTACTGAGAATGAGACCAGACAGCTAACCTCCACAGTACTACTGAGAAGAGACCAGACATATACCTCCACAGTATCTACTGAGATGAAAGCCAGGCAGTAACCTCCACAGTATCTACTGAGAATGAGACCGGACAGCTAACCTCCACAGTATCTACTGAGAATGAGCCAGACATATCCTCCACAGTATTTACTGAAGATGAGACCAGGCAGCTAACCTCCACAGTTCTACTGAGAATGAGACCAGACATATACCTCCACAGTCTCTACTGAGATGAGACCAGACAGCTAACCTCCACAGTTACTGAGAATGAGACCAGGACATATACCTCCACAGTATCTACTGAGAATGAGACCAGACATATACCTCCACAGTATCTACTGAGAATGAGACCAGGCAGTTAACCTCCACAGAATCTACTGAGAATGAGACCAGGCATATACCTCCACAGTATCTACTGAGAATGAGACCAGACATTACCTTCACAGTATTACTGAGAATGAGACCAGACATATACCTCCACAGTATCTACTGAGAATGAGACCGGCAGTTAACCTCCACAGAATCTACTGAGAATGAGACCAGACTATACCTCCACAGTATCTACTGAGAATGAGACCAGACATATACCTCCACAGTATCTACTGAGAATGAGACCAGGCATATACCTCCACAGTATCTACTGAGAATGAGACCAGACATATACCTCCACAGTATCTACTGAGAATGAGACCAGACATATACCTCCACAGTATCTACTGAGAATGAGACCAGGAGTTAACCTCCACAGTATCTACTGAGAATGAGACCAGACATTACCTCCACAGTATCTACTGAGAATGAGACAGGCAGGTAACCTCCACAGTATCTACTGAGAATGAGACCAGACAGCTAACCTCCACAGTATCTACTGAGATGAGACCGACAGCTAACCTCCACAGTATCTACTGAGAATGAGACCAGACAGCTACCTCCACAGTATCTACTGAGAATGGGACCAGACATATACCTCCACGTATCTACTGAGAATGAAGCCAGGCAGGTACCTCCACAGTATCTACTGAGAATGAGACCAGACATATACCTCCCCAGTATCTACTGAGAATGAGACCAGGACAGCTAACCTCCACAGTATCTACTGAGAATGAAGCCAGGCAGGTAACCTCCACAGTATCTTAAGTATGAGGACATAATTATATTCAATAGAAGTCACAAGCACGCTATCCTATGTACTGCATACGTTTTGCCGGGCGCATAGGGACATCCATGGTCTGGTCTAAAGTAGTGCACTATATAGGAATAGGTTCTATAGGGCTCTGGTCTAAAGTAGTGCACTATATGGCTCTGCGTTAAAGTAGTGCACTATGTAGGGAATAGGTGCCTTTAGGATGCAACCGTAGACACATGCTATCAATCCTACTGGAATAACTAATATGTATTCACACATTGAGATTCAGCCATTAAATGGTACCCATTCCACAGTGAAGGTAGATATTAATTGATACCCCATTCCCACAGTGAAGGTAGATATTAAATTGATACCCATTCCTACAGTGAAGTAGATATTAAATATTACCCATTCCTACAGTGAAGGTAGATATTAAATTGGTACCCCATTCTACAGTGAAGGTGGATATTAAATGTATACCCATCTACAGTGAAGGTGATTTAAATTGGTACCCCATTCCTACAGTGAAGTGAGGATATTAAATTTATACCCCATTCCTACAGTGAAGAGATATTAATGGTACCCATTCCTACAGTGAGTGAGATATAATGATACCCATTCCTAGTGAAGGTGGATATTAAATTGTACCCCATTCCACAGTGAAGATGAATATTAATTGATACCCATTCCTACAGTGAAGGTAGATATTAAATTGATACCCCATTCCCACAGTGAAGGTGAATATTAATTGATACCCCATTCCTACAGTGCAGTAGATATTAAATTGATACCCATTCCCACAGTGAAGGTGATATTAAATTGATACCCCATTCCTACAGTAGGTAGATATTAAATTGATACCCCATTCCTACAGGAAGGTGGGATATTAAATTGATACCGCATTCCACAGTGAAGGTGGATATTTAAATTGATACCCCATTCCTACAGTGAAGGTAGATATTAAATTGATACCCATTCTACAGTGAAGGTAGATTAAATTGTACTCCATTCCTACAGTGAGGTAGATATTAAATTGATACCTCATTCCTACAGTGAAGTAGATATTAAATTGATACCCCATTCCACGTGAAGGTGGATATAAATTATACTCCATCCCACAGTGAAGGTGATATTAATGATACCCCATTTCCTACAGTGAAGGTGGATATTAAATGATACCCCATTCCTACAGTGAAGGAATATTAAATTGATCCCCATTCCTACAGTGAAGTGAGGATATTAAATTGATACCCCATTCCTACAGTGAAGGTGTATTAATTGATACCCCATTCCTACAGTGAAGGGATATTTAAATTGATACCCCATTCCTACAGTGAAGGTAGATATTAAATTGATACCCCATTCCTACAGTGAAGTGGATATAAATTGATACCCCATTCCTACAGTGAAGGTAGATATTAAATTGATACCCCATTCCTACAGTGAAGGTGGATATTAAATTGATACCCCATTCCTACAGTGAGTAGATATTAAATTGATACCCCTTCCTACAGTGAAGGTGGATATTAATTATACCCCATTCCTACAGTGAAGGTGGATATTAAAATTGATACCCCATTCTACAGTGAAGGTGATATAAATTGATACCCCATTCCTACAGTGAGGTGGATATTAAATTGATACCCCATTCCTACAGTGAAGGTGATATTAAATATACCCATTCCTACAGTGAAGGTGGAATAATTAATACCCCATTCCTACAGTGAAGGTGGAATTAAATTGATACCCCATTCCACAGTGAAGTGGATATTAATTTACCCCATTCCCACAGTGAAGGTGGATATTAAATTTAACCCATTCCTACAGTGAAGTGATATTAAATGATACCCCATTCCTACAGTGAAGTGGATTTACATTGATACCCCATCCACAGTGAAGGTGGATATTAAATTATACCCATTCCCACAGTGAAGGTGGAAATTAAATGTAAACCCATTCCTACAGTGAAGGTGGAAATTAAAATTAATACCCCATTCCTACAGTGAAGTGATATTAATTATACTCCATTCCCACAGTGAAGTGGTATTGTACAGTTTGTGACTTCATCCAAGTTACTCCACTATGTTAGGAATAGGGACCTGGTGCCATTTTAATTCTAGTTCTGAGTGCATTCCTTACTGAAGAACAGTAAAGTAAATCAATCAATCAGACGGTGTCTTACTTGCAGATAGGTGTCGTTGATCATGCCGCTAGACGTGGATCTCTTTACACATGTCCATGGCCAGGATCAGAGTGAACCAACCCGGTACTGAGGTATGATCCAGACTGGATCCTACACGCACACACACGCACCCACACACGCCGCACGCACGCACGCACGCCCACGCGCACGACGGCCACCCCACACACCCAAACACAACACAACGACACGCGCCACACACCACACACGCCAACACACCACATAACGACACAGACACACACACACGCATACCCACACACATACACACGAGCAACAGGGCACCAACGCACAGACACACGGAGGAGGAGGACGGAGAGGTTGAGATCACAAATCCCACAGAAATCTTTTTTTTTTCACGTTCATGGTTGGTTGTGAAGGTGAGATGCCTATATAGGTCGTCTTGGACATAAGAAATGTGTGTCTTAACTGGACTTACCTTAGTTAAATAGAAGGTTACGAACAAAAAACTATATATTATAGTTCATCATTACTGAGGCACGAAAATCCAAATAGTCTTTTCCTCGTATCCAAAGGTGACATCGGGTTGAGATTAAGTGACCAAAGATGACATTTGCGGTCTTGAGATTAATGACAAGAGTGACATCGGGTTTGAGATTAGGACCAAAAGGTTGACATTGGTCTGAGAATTAAGGACCAAAGGTGACATTGGGGTCTGAGCTTAATGACAAAGGTGACATTGGTCTGAGATTAAGGACAGAAGTTAACATCGGGTCTGAGGTATTAGGACAGAGTTAAACATGGGTCTGAGTTAAGGACAGAAGTTAACATGGGTCTAGATTAATCCGATCCAAAGTTGACATTGGGTCTGAGATTAATGACCAAAGTGACATTGGGGCTGAGATTATGACCAAAGGTGACATCGGGTTTGAGAATTAAGACAGAAGGTTGACATCGGGTCATTATTGCTTTCCCGGGTGTGTCCTAAATGGCATGCCTAATTGGAGGCCAGGTCCCTGGGGAATTAATGGCATCTATTGACCAGGTCCCATGGGGAATGAATGGCATCCTATTGCCAGGTCCCATGGGGGATAATGCATCCTATCTGACCAGGTCCCTGGGGCAATTTAATAGGCATCCTATTTGGCCAGGTCCCATGGGGGAATAAATGGCATCTATTTGACCCAGCGTCCCATGAGGGATAATGGCATCTATTGACCAGGTCCCATGGGGAATAAATGGCATCCTATTGACCAGGTCCCATGGGGAATAATGGCATCTATTTGCCAGGTTCCCATGGGGAATAAATGGCGATCCTATTGACAGGTCCCTGGGGATAGAATGGGCATCCTATTGGCCAGGTCCCATGGGGATTAATGCTGTCCTATTGGACCAGTCCCATTGGGAATAATGGCATCCTATTGGCAGGTGCCCAGTTGGGGAATTAAGGTGCCATTTGGGGACACAGGCCTCTGAGTTGATTGCCTGCCTGTCCATGCAGCAGCCAGTCACTGTTGTTAAAACTAAACACGATAACACTGTTTGTTTGGTGCAATCTGATGCAGCGGGCTGTTGGACTGAGGAAAGATAGATTCTTAAAGACCCAATCCGTTTTTAGATCATATCAAATCATTTCTGAGTCAATAATTAAAGATGCACTATGTTACAAATCATTCTTCCTGGTTGCTAAAATTCATATTGATTCTCAGTTTATTTGGCCTAAACAAGGCGAGTGTATAGTGTATGGATCTTGTGTTGTGTTGTCGTCTATGTACATGTAAGGCTACCACAGGCAGAGCGAGAGAGATCAGTCCTGATATGAATGCTGTTCGGGTAATCTTCTCAGGTCAGAGTTTGTGTTGTAGTACCAGGGAGAACGTGACTGTGTTGGAGACTACATGATCTCAGGTCAGAGTTGTGTGTTGTCTAGTACAGAGGAACAGTGACTATGTTGGAGACTACACTATCTTTCAGTCAGAGTTTGTGTTGTAATCCAGAGGAACAGTGACTTGGTGTTGCGTGTACACTGATCTTCAGGTCAAGAGTTGTGTGTGTAGTACCAGAGGAACGTGGACTGTGTTGGGACATACACTGATCTCAGGTCGGGAGAGTTTGTGTTGTGTATACAGAGAGAACAGTGACTTGTGTTTGGGAGACTACACTGAATCTCTAGGTCGAGTTGTGTGTGTAGTACCAGAGAGAACAGTGACTGTGTTGGCGACTACATGATCTCAGTCAGAGTTGTGTGTGTAATACAGAGGAACAAGTGACTGTGTTGGAGACTAAGCACTGATTTTCAGGTCAGGGTGTGTGTGTAATCCAGAGAGAACATGACTGTGTTGGAGACATACACTGATCTGCAAATCTCAGACTTTCGACTTCAGTGCATTCAAAATAACTGGGAACTAGGAAATCTCAGACTTTCGACTTCAGTGCATTCAAAATAACTGGGAACTCGGGGGRAAAAAACAAGTTCCGACTGGGAAAAATTGATTTGAAAGGTCATCCAACTCGGAATTCCAACTCGGGAACTCGGGGTTCTTTCTAGAGCGCCGACTTTCCCACCTGAAGATCACTGACGTCATGATTTGACCTCAGATTTTTGAGTTCCGAGTTGTTTTGAATGTGGAAATGCTAACATGTATGAATCTGCAGGTGGCTAAAGCTAACCAACTAGGTTCAATGTTAGCTAGTTAGCTAACGTTAGGCTATAACTAGCAAAGCAAATGGCTTTCTGAGATACGGAAGTCAGAAGTTTACATACACTACACTCGTTTTTCAACCACTCTACACATTTCTTGTTAACAAGTCGGTTAGAACATCTACTTTGTGTATGACACAAGTAATTTTTTCAACAATTGTTTACAGACAGATTATTTCACTTATAATTCACTGTATCACAATTCCAGTGGGTAAGAAGTTTACATACACTAAGTTGACTGTGCCTTTAAACAGCTTGGAAAATTCCAGAAAATGATGTCATGGCTTTAGAAGCTTCTGATAGGCTAATTGACATAATTTGAGTCAAATGGAGGTGTACCTGTGGATGTATTTCAAGGCCTACCTTCAAACTCAGTGTCATCATGGGAAAATCTAAAAAAAATCAGCCAAGACCTCTACCAAAAAATGGTAGACCTTAAGTCTAGTTCATCCTTGGGAGCAATTTCCAAACTCCTGAAGGTGCCACGTTCATCTGTACAAACATCCGGAGACAGGTGTTTTCTCCATCTCCTTAGATATCAGACTCTAATGAACTGATTTCAAAACACTCCAGAAAGTGGAGAGATGCGATGCCACAGTTGCCTTTAGTTTGAAGATGTAATCCAGAGACAGGTGTTTTCTCCATCTCTTTAGCTATCAGACTCTAATGAACTGATTTCAAAACTCTTATGCAGCTCCACTACATGAGACATTTTTTTTTAAAGCTGCGTTCTACAGGATTACCAACACAGACTGACCAGCTCAAATAGACAGAAGCCTTCTATATGGCAGACCAATCCGAACTCCTCTCTCAGCATGTCCAGCCCACTCATTATCTCAGCCAATCTTGGCTAGTGGGAAGGTTGCTGACTTTTTCTGTGGCTTAACCAACAAGGCTCGTAATTTAACAATTTWATTCGTATTTACAGATGGCATACAAGTTTGTTAAAGTTCACATGTTCCAGTAGGCATTTCTGCAAGAATTTTTTTTTGCATTTTGATATTATTTTTAAATAAATAAAAAATGGCTCTCCTGTGAAGTCATTATTTGCAA
>NW_019950187.1:0-1458 GCF_002910315.2 Salvelinus sp. IW2-2015 | reverse complement strand
ATCAGTCCTTGGTTCCAAATATTGGGGAAGATGCCAGAGCTGAGGATGATGTTAAAGAGATTAAGTATAGCTTTGGTAGTAAGAATCAGGTAATTTTGTCCAAGATCAAGGTTTTAGGTATGGAATTTTGATTTGGTTTGAAGGTTTTGATGTAGAGGGTAGTATCCTGCATAAGTCAAGTTTATCGACAATTATTCAAGTATAATTCAATTTTCTGTCCTCTCTCTCTCTCTCTCTCCATCCCTCTGGAATCTGTCCTCTCTCTTCATTCCTCTGGGATCTCTTTCTCTTTGCCTCTCTATCTCTCGCCCTCCCTCCCTCTCTTCCTCTCTCTCTCCCTCCGTGCCTCTCACTCCCTCCCTCCCTCTCTTTCTCTAAGGTTAATGGCCTTGTCCTATAAAGCACGTCAACACAGACATAGACGACAGGGAGAGAGGGAGGGAACAGAAAGGAGCGGAGAGAGTGGTGGATGAGGAAGGAGGGGGCAGAGAAGTTGATGGAGGGGAGAGGGGGTGGGGAGTGAGAACATAGAGGGAGGAAGGTGGGGAGAGATGGAGACAGGACAAGGACAGAGGGACGAAGAGAGAGAGAGCTGGACTCCCCAAGCGGTCAGTGCTCTGAGCAAGCTTTTCGTCTTGTCCAACTGACCAGCTAGTGTCATGGAAAATGACATAATTAGTCATGCTATCCCGTGTCTTACTGCTTAAAGAATAGTCTCTTGTCATATCCTAGTGTTTTTTCTAACCTGATACAAACTTGTCTTGGTGGGACTTAGTCATAAGACTGGGCTTACAGCTAAGAGACGTCTGGGTGCGACCGCAGCATGTGAAATCCCCTGGGTTTACGATCTACAGAAAAGCCACATGTATGGAACCTTGCAGACAGGAGCACAATATAGAGTTTGTTGTTGTGAACGCAGTTAGACGGTATATCAACCTTGTACTATCTTGAGTTAACACAGACAACAAATGACGTTTTACACACTATCTGCTGACTGCCACGTATACAGAAAGAGGGTGTATGTTCTCTATAAAAGCATTGAACTGTTCGTTGAGCTTTTTAACTATTAAACACTATGACCACCGTAGTTGATTCTCACATTTTTTGCAATTCTTATTAATAAAGTGTTGTTTTGAAAAGAATGTGGCAGTCTGCTCTCCCCTTTGATTACGAATGTTCCATGACAACTAGCTTACATTAGATGGATGTTTATGAAACCTCTCCATTCCTCATTGAAATTGTTCCGCATATGACCAGCATTTATCAAAAGGCAGTAGGGCCACTGTGCCCGCCAGCCAGACACACCAGCTCAGCCTTCCCACCCGCCTCGATACAAGTGCCCTGTGCGATGTCTGCCCGGCGGTGGGGGCACCTCGCTGGTAGGGAGGACATCGCACCACATGGCCTGTGTGAAGTCGGTGGGTGTTGGGCCTGGGGCATTACTGTGTAAGGGGAGCG
>NW_019950186.1:0-8856 GCF_002910315.2 Salvelinus sp. IW2-2015 | reverse complement strand
GAGGAGGAAAATGTAATGAATCAATTTCATAATTGATTAGTTTTATCAGAGCGTTAAAGTAATAGTTAAAGGCCTTCATTTTGCTACAAAGTGTTAAACATAACTGACCTATGTTAAATATTGCTATGATTGTATATGACTTTCTTTTTCTCACCTGTTTACTTTTTCTGACTGATGGAAATGTTCTCTTTTTAGTTTGGGTCAGACAATCAGGAAAATCAAATTGAATCTGAGATTTGTAACCGTTCATGTTGTTACAGTTCTCTTTGGTGCAGTTTTCTAGTTTGACTTTGACACTAAAGTTGAATGTTTTAATAGTTGACCTGTGTATTTGCTTCACTCACTATTGCCAATGGGTGATTAGGAAATATTATATGCATTCATCATATAGTGAAGGGTGATTTATGTAGTTTGCATGAAATGTAACTTTGGGCTGGATTCAATCCGTACGTGCGGAAGATCGCATTAAAGTGTAAAGGTCATTTCCGATAAAGCCGACATATGCAGTGTTTATCTTGAATTGCAGTCTCCAACGAACGCGGAACATTGCCTTTAAATTTAAATGGAGCTATAACGCAGATCTCCCCTGATACTTCTGCGATGCGGTGAGGATCCAGCCCTTTGTTGTACAATTTAAATTGCTGCTTATAACCTGTCTTTGGAGAAAATACCACAGTTCATCTGACAGAATGTAATTTCAAACATTGACCTTATTATCAATAACAATAAAATGGCGTTTTTGTTTTACAAAGCATTGTGGACTTGTTATATTCTAAACCACTTAACCCTTCAATACTATCACAGGCCCATGAATATCGCTGCTCCTCCATCCTTATGAAGACGCTGCATAACTGGGTGGGATATTCATGTACACGTAATGGAGCGAACTGCTAAATAACAAAATGTAAATGTGGTGATATACAGCACCACCTGTTGTGTAAAGCTGAATGAACTCCAATGGCCAGGTGGATACAGCGTTTTCCTCCATCACGACCCTCATCTGAGGACGTGACCTCAAGAGGACAGACAGGCCAGGACTGAGGGCCCTTCTCTTCCTCCTTACCTTCAGCAAATCACTGATCTGTTTATGTGATTATATAGGCTATGTGTAAATGGAGGCTGGTGGAGAACCTATAAGGAGGATGGGCTCAATTGTAATGGCTGGAATGGAATTAATGGAACGGTACTAAACAAACATATGGCAAACCAGTCCGTTCCATCAATTCCATTCCAGCCATTACAATGAATCCCGTCGCCTATAGCTCTCCCCGAGCCTCCACTGCATGTGTGAGCTAAAGCTGCTAGCCAATCCCTCCCTCTCAGGTCTGTGGTACTTTAATGAGGAAATCATTTAAAGTATTCAAACAGGGATAGTTTTCTCATTTCAGAGAGTAAGTCCTTCCTCATGCACTCCCTTCACTGCTCTGACAAGAAGAGTGCTAGGTCAGATGAAACATACATAAGCTCTTGATTGGAAGGCTTTAATATCGAGGTACCACATACTTTCTAGCGAAGCATATCGCCATAGCTCGATGGAATAAAGAGCAAGGGTTATTCAACTCTGACCCACGAGGCCCGAGCCTGCTGCTTTTCTGTTCTACCTGATAATGAATTGCAACTCACGCTGGTGTCCAGGTCTTAAATCAGTCCCTCATTAGAGGGGAACAATAAAAAAACAGTGGACTGGCTTTGAGGTCCAGAGATGAGGTTTGAGGGAATAGAGAAGAAAATGAGACACATGAGAGACTTTGAGGTTTATGTTGATTATTTATTGGGTATTTACAAACAAGCACATGCGGGAGTCGGACACTGACTGACGCTACAGGGACAACAGTACACTATGGAACAGTGAGGTACAGGGCAGGCTACATCACACCAGAGAGATACAGAACCCACTGCTATCACACACAGACACATGCTCGTTTCGCGTCGCACATACGGCACGCACACACACACACACACACACACACACAACACACCACACACACACACACAGCAGCGACAGCACACACACACACACACACACACACAACACACACACACACACACACACACACACCACACAGCACCACACACACACACACACACACACCCACACACACACACACACACAAGTAGGGAGGCTGCTGAGGGGAGGACGGCTCATAATAAATGGCTGGGAACTGAGCAAATGGAATGGCATCAAACACATGGAACCAGGTGTTTAATGTATTTGATACCATTTCCACATATTCTGCTCCAGCATTACCACAAAGCCCGTCCTCCCAATTAAGGTGCCACCAACCTCACTGTGATACAGCACAAAACCCCAGATAGATAGAAGAGATAGACGTGAGGGGACAAATACAAAAACAGAGGTATAATACCTTTCAGGACTCCCAGGGTCAATAAATACCACATCCAATAATTGTACAGCTTTTCATACAAATCAATGCAATTATCATGGATCATACTCACACAAATGGAAAATATACCCGAATCAACGAACAAAAATAACTATAAAATCCATGTCAACATACTGAGATTGTTACATCACAGACCATGTGTATTTCCTGAAAGTTAGGTTTACACCTTCACGGCTGCACTCTAGGCATGGCACATTGAATGGGGCCTTGCTGACACTAACTAGCGCTCCCTCCATATACAGCCTAATTTACTACAAGCTGTAATTAAAATACATTATAGATAGCTCTAAAAAACGACTCATGTCAATTTACAAGGCCTAAGAAAGTAGTTGTCTAGCTTGTTTTGATGCCGGGTGACCCAGCTAAAGCCTTTAGAAAACCAGGGGTTTAGGGTGACTGGCCATACACACAGTGGCTCCACGGTGTGTAACATCCTATTCTAGCTACACATTGTCTTGAGACACGCAGACGATTTGGATTAGTTGTTAGGTTGGTGAAATACTAGCCAGTGGCCATACCATTGCATTTGGTGAAGATTTGGTAAAGTAGCCTGTGTAATGCAATTGCAAAGTTACAATGTTTCCAATCTAATGTTGTCATAGGGTTGTCATAGAGGGATACTACCCTGTGCTACAACCCACTTGGCTTGTTGCATGGTAACCTTGTTATTATATTTTTTCTGACCAATCAAAAGAGCGATATATCCCATTGAATTTGAAATTTATGGGTAATATTTTTATTCTTCATTCCTCAAGTAACCTGAACTCTTCAAGAAGCGCCATGTCACCGCAAGTGACAAAAAAAAAAAAAACAGCAAACAAACAGATCCTTTAAACCAGAAAGCTTTGAGAAGTAAATCATATGCATCAATTTACCAAGCCTACAGAATAACTACCACCAAATCAGAAGATAAACATAG
Source organism: Salvelinus sp. IW2-2015 (assembly GCF_002910315.2). NCBI lineage: Eukaryota > Metazoa > Chordata > Actinopteri > Salmoniformes > Salmonidae > Salvelinus > Salvelinus sp. IW2-2015. The sequence continues at coordinate 5,532 of NW_019950186.1, read as the reverse complement.
TAATAAACATGATTAACTTAACGTTATTTACTACCACCATCGTTACTACGGTATTTGAAAATGATGACCTACACGGGTTAGCATGACAGGTAGGGAAAGAAGGAACATATGAGAGCTGAGGTACGGTTTGGGGAAAGGGGCAGCCTCTTCCTCAAACACATAGGCTTGACAGTCGTGGTATCTTCCTACAATACGGTACATCAGGAAGTAGCTCACTGCTTCATCTGACAGCTTGGATAGTCTCGCTTGGATAGTGCTCTGGTCAGGAACGTACAACTATGGCCCTGGAAACCCACATTGTCTACTGGTCTCAGTAGCCTTTTGAATTAACTTGTAGTCAGACTTAGTAACGCCCAGGTAACCAGTCAAGTTAAATATCTGGGGAATCAAAGATACTAAATTGATCTATGAGGTAAAGGAAAAGTACACAGACACTAGAGTTGGATCATCCCTGGGCTGAGTAGAAGAGACAGGTCTCAAGTCCCTCAGACTGTTTATCTGTCGTGTTATCTGTCTGTCTGTTTTATCTGTCTGTATGTTTATCTGTCTGTTCTGTTTATCAGTCTGTTTATCTGTCTGTTTTGTCTGTTTTATCTGTCGTTTTAATGTCTGTTCATGCTGTCCTGTTTATTCTGTCGTTTGTTCTGTTTATCTGTCTGTCTCAAAGCATTGATATTTCCATAAAGCACGGAGTAGTATGTGTTAGTGAGGTTTAGAGGTGTGGACTGATTGAGTCACAGCATTGCTATGCAGTAATACTTATATACTGTTGGATACTAGAATGTCCTTTAGATAGATATGTGTCATATAAATAGATACTCTTCTGCATCTCAAGGGTTGGCTCACATTCGAATTGAAGGCTGCCAATTCAGGAAGTGATTTGGAATTTAAAATCAGATCATTAAAAAACATAAATAGCTTCTCCTTTTCAATTCATTAAGAAGTCATTAAAAAACAGAGGGCCCTATTTCAATCATCGAATTGGAATTCAGTTTACTTCCTGAATTGGACTGCCATATTGAGCCCAACCCTGCTGCATTCACTCAAGCAATTCATTATACAATAAATACAGTGTAAAGGTATGAGACTAAATCTATCAGGTTATGATGAAGATATGAAGGATATGAAGTCAAGACAATGCATACACACACACTAAGAAGATGAAGCCACTGGATCTCCAATAATTGACAAAAAACACTGGAGCTGTCCGTGTGTATAATGAACTATTAGAGTAGTGAATGGTGAGGTGGGGATAAAGGGCCAGATCACTTATCAATTTGATTCATGATCAACCTTATCTATAAGTAACGTTTGATTATCTGTTTCTCTTGGTTATCTATCTATCTATCTCGGTTAAATTAATCTATATATATGTATGTAATATTTATACAGTCAAATAAGTTATCCTTTTTAAAACTGACTATTAATTGAAGTGGGAACATGTCAAACACACACCACACACAGAGACCAAGCGAGAGAGGTGAGAGATCAATAGGGGTGAAAGGTCAAATGAACACAGAAAACAGCTACATTTCACTATGGTACCACGTTACGTAACAGGGGCTACGCTTCCAATATCCTACCATGGCTCCCTTCACCGGTTAGCCTGGCGGCAAGGGTCTGGGTCTGAGACTAAGGAGTTGGCTAGAGCAGAAACCTGGCTACCAGGCTTAATAAATCTTCCCATAGTGACTGCTGATCTGAAAGTGTCTGGATAAGCTGAATGCATTGGTTGCATGTTTCGTCACAATATTGTTTTAACGTTCGTTTGGACTGATGCCCGACTGAGCATTCTACGCAATGCATCGTCAATAAGCGGGAGGAAAGATTTCATCGAAAGTGCATTTCAGTGGCTGGAAATAATAACATTCAAAAACAGTCAAATATTATTGGGAAAAATCTTTCGTCACATTTTGAATGTCACCAGATAGAGCTGTAGATGCAGTATAAACATTAGCTAACTAGCTTAAATTGGGAGGCCACCTGAATGTGACACTAGCTAACGTCAGCTTTGCTAGCTATTTTTGCCGAATTTTGGCTAGATGATGGACGTTGCCATCTGTCTAAAGTACATTTGACGACATGATCATGCTGGGAAAGTTTTTTCCTACTACATATTTTGACTACTTTAGCAACGTCACGCGTATTTCCACAGGCACTAATTATGTAATTTAGACGACTGGGCTTATCACACTTTTAAGTGCACCGCGATGGCTGCTTGGCAATCATGTGACTGAGGTGCATACCTATGAATGAATTCTACAAAGCTTTATCCTTCTCAGATCAGGTGGTCACCAAGAGAGATGATGAATGCAGGACATTTAAAGGGATAGTCCACACCAAGATAAGTGTTTTGTCTGAAGTTTTCACACTTCAAAAAGATGGTCTGAAGTCGTTGCTGGGTCCAATATTCCACAACCATCTGGTGAGCTAAATTAAATCTTCATTAAATCCCCCTAATTAGATGGCATTAGATGGTACCGTTCTTTAGGGATTGAGTTTTGCAGATTTCTACCAGTGCATATAGTGGGATCTCACAACAGAATGGTGCGGCGTAAGGACTGAACTAAATACCAGAGACCAGAGATATCATCAACTAGATTCAGCCACGGATGGCCAGGGGGCCGGAACATAATCACAAATCATTTTGTAGATGCAAATTGACCGCAAGAAGCCCAAACAGATATAATATTTGACTAAAATATAATCATTTCAAACCTTGCTTACATTTGTAAACAATCACATCTCTCTCTATGTGGGGGAATACTTTGGAACAGATTTCCAACATTTACTGATTTTAGTATTTTATGTCCAACAAGTAACCCCACGCCTTTGCTCAAGAAAACTTGAGGGCAAATAAAATCATGGGCCGCCAGTTGGGGAACCGTGACATACGACTTTGGACCACTTTAGAGATATAAAAATGTGATTTGAACTTAGATTCGGGGGTGAACTATTTTCTCTGAGAGCATTGGGACTTCGCCACAGCCTCTCTATGGTTGCCTAAATAATTATAGCTTTATGACTTCATTTTCCCCCCCAGATATATTCAAACAATCAAACTCTGATCAGGTGTCTGAAAATCACAGGAATCAGTGAGGCGTAGCCAATGGGTACGAGCCCCTCTCGGTCTCCCTGACGACAGCGAATCCAGTCGTGATCGACACCGCCTAAAACCACTAATCCTCCCCTTTCTGGAAGCTTAGCTCCGCCCCTGTGCCAGAGTGGTCGCATAGTGTTTCTGACTGACCTGAGAAAGAGAGAAAAAAAGTGATACTGGCTTGAAAAAAAGTATCATAAGAATGACGTAACACGTAACACCGTCATAGACAGTCATGACAACTGAACTGATGTCTGAACTGAACAAACTAAACATGTAATCTAGATATATTTCCAAATATTTACAATACCTGAGGGGTCTTGGGTTGTCCCATGTCTCCTCCATCTCTCTCTCTACCACCTCTTCCACCTGCTGGGGCTCCAGCGCCCTCCTCTGGTTAGCGCTGGAACTGCTGCTCACCATCCGGGTCAGAACAGACACCCCTGGAGACAACCACTGAGACGGACGTCTGGGGAGGGAGAGAGATACATCAGTGATAAGAGTAAGATACTTCAACTGTCTAGTATCAGAAAACTCTATCARACAAACACGTACACACACACCAGCGCACCTGGTTGGAAGTGTGGGTATCGTGGGGTTATTGGAGGCTCCAAACAGCCGTCCCAAACCCCAGGGGACCYCCAATGCTCCATCGACCTGAGGAGGGTCACTCCTGGCCTGGGTACTGGTCTGGGGCTCTGGGGGGTCTCTGGATGTCCCCTCCTGGTTCTGTACTGCAGACAGGCTGAGTTCAGCCAGGTTCTGGCCCAGCTTGCCCCCCCAGCGTAACACAGCCCCCCATCCCTGCTGGATCACCTAGGGAGAGAATAACAGCTCAGAAAAGTGCTGTGTGGTACGGACASTCACCCATGCATTCAAACAAAGACACAAACACACACACATTGAATTGTGCTCACCTGTCCTGCCTGTTGAGAGAGACTGGCCRKCTCAACATTAGGAGGTGCTAYCTCCCTAATTTCTTTCTCCTGAACCCACATCAGCTGAGGACTTGTCTCCGCAAGACCCCCAGAGACCTTCGCAGGCCTCACACTGAGACTCGCTGGCTTCAGTGACTCCACCAACCCTCCCACCCCTGAGTTGGCCAGGGACGACGAGCTCGCATTATGATTGGTCYCCTCGGGTTCTGRTCTCCCAAAGTCCAGCTCTGATAGGCTCTCGAGATAGCTGCTGCCCCTGCCTTGGGAAGCGGACCCCCGGGGCGAGAACCTGAATCCCAGGTCCTGATTGGGTGGGCTGGGGATCTCTGGGCTGTGATTGGCTGGATCCAGGTGGTGGTGCTGGAAGAGCAGGTCGAGGTTAAGGGTCAGGAGACTAAGGGGCTGCAGCAGGATGAGGAGCTCCTCAAACAGAGGCTGGCAGGAAGTCAACGACAAACGCATGAAGGAGGAGGGCCGGTAGAATGTCACCAACACATCTGACAGAGAGAAAGGGAGGCGAAGGAGAGAGAGAGAGAGAGAGAGAGAGAGAGAGAGAGGGGGAGAGAGAGAGGGGGTGGGGTGAAGGGAGGAGTGAGAAACAATGTTGTAACATATTAATATTCAAACAGATGGATTGCGGACATGAACTTCAGGCTTCAGAGACTTACCACTGCATGACTGGAGATGGGACAGCCAGAAATCCATAAGCTTGATGCTGAACSAGAGAGACAAGAAGCAGGTGAGAATTGGAATTTAAAAAGTCAAACAGAAAAACCCWAGGAGAGAAGTGRCAGGTCTTACTTGAGGAGGCCGAGGAGGAAGGCGTTGAACCTGTGTTTGTTCTGCCGGAGCTGGGGCTGCTCTCCTATTCTGGCCTGGAGGCTGTACAGGGACTGAGTGCTGGGCCCTGGAGGGAGAAGGGGAGCAGAGATGAGAGAAAGAAAGGCTTTGGTTAAGCTTTGGCACAGAGAAACAAATCAATATCTAATCAACATGTTATGTTACCTTTGAAATACTGAAATTGAAAAATGAACAAGTACTGAGTCAATGGAATAACCCTGATCAGCAGAGTAGTGGGAAGGAGAGAATAAGAGGGAATAGGGAGGGGAGAGAGTGATAATCGAGAGAGAGAGGATAGAGAGAAGGATGACTCAACACTGCAGAATAATAAGTGCCAGACTAGAGCGAGAGGAGAGAGGAGGAGAGAGAGACTGAAAGTACTATGAACCCACATGATGTCTGGGAGGGTGAGAGAGATACACATTGGAGAGAGGGAAAGAGGAAGAGAGAGATTGGCTATGTACTTCCATCATGTCTGAGAAAAGAGAAACAGAGAGAGTGATATAGAGAGAGATATATAAATAGATGGAAAGGCAGGGGGTATAACAACCACAGCCCTCCTATGCTGTCTATGCTCTCTTGTAACCACCTCTGTACTGCTGTCCAGAGTTCCTACCTGGCCTGGTGGAGGCCTGGACAGTCATCTCTTCTCTG
>NW_019950185.1:5364-8861 GCF_002910315.2 Salvelinus sp. IW2-2015 | reverse complement strand
GTAGGCATTAAGGGTTACAGTTTGCAAATTAGGGACACTAAGAGGCCTTTCTAACTGACTCTGGCAAAATTCACGGCTAAAAGAAAGATGAGGCCAGCAGGGTCTGCTATCTGTGTTGACGTGCCTCGCGGGACGCCATCAATCCTCCATCAGTGAATAGACTGTCCGCAACAACTTGGACTAAGGGATGATAGGCTGTTGTAAGGATAGGTCCTCCAGACATTCACCAGGCAACAAAATTGGCCTATGGGCATTTAAACCACAAATTAACTGGACTCAACGGACTGGCAAGTGCTCCTCATTCATGAACGGAATCAGGGGTTTTGTTCACCAGGGGTGTGGTCGGTTCGCGTTTAATCATGAAGGATGAGTGTTACGCCGAGGCCTGTTATCTGGGGCGGGATGATTTGGAGGTGGAGGGTCATCATGGTTGGGGCGTTGGTGTCAATATCTTCGTCTAGCTTGGTTGTCATTGCAGGCAATGCTCGACCAGACTGCTTTGTTCGATTAGCGGGAAGAATCCTCCTCCATGTGGTACCTTCCTGCAAGCTATCCTGACTGACTCCTCGAGCAATGACAATGCCACGAGCATAGACTGCTCGTTCTGTGCGTGATACTCCTTGTTCAAGACGGATCTAGTTAGTGTTCTGCCATGTTGCCAGAAGAGCAACGAGAGTCTCATATCCCATATAGAGCAAGATCTGGGACCTGTTGGTCGGAGGGTGAGGGTAGGGCCATTCCCCAGAATGTCGTGGAATTTGCAGGTGGCTTGGTGGAAGAATGGGTAAATCTCACAGCAGAAATAGCAAATTGGTGAGTCACGAGAAAGAGATGCACTGGCAGTATTAATGGCTGGCGACAACAAGATACTAACTGTTCTTTTGATTTGACCGCTTTTGTTAGGCGCACATTTTATTCAATTTATGTTAAGTCACATGTGTCGATCGTGTGAGGAGAGACGGACGAAGACGCAGCGGGATATTTTGATGGTAATAAGCCAGTCCTTATAAAGAAAAAACAAGCTAAAAAAAATAAAGAAAATATGCTGCTTCTCAGGAAAATACATCAATCAATCAGGAAAAGGGTGTCATTAAATCAAGATTAGATCAAAATCCCCTACGAAACTACTCGCTCGTCCTCTCTACTACACCAGCCTCGATTCTGATGTCGGTCGGATGTGGGTGAGGGGGGCTTATTGCAACTTGTAATATCACGGATTATTTTAAAAGAAAAGAGAACACCGCCACCTACAGACAGCGGTCTGGTGCGTGAGCTTCGGTTTTTCCACGCCAAGACAGAATGACAACGCGGTTTTAATCCCCAAGAACCCTCTCGAATGGGGATCCCGGGACGGGCTAATTTATACCGTCATCTTCCTTCTCTTCTAAATAGGCATGCTCTGTTTTTTTGTCAAATGCTTAAAAGGCACAATCACTCTGAATTAAAAGCAATGGTGGGCGGTAAGGTCAAACCAGATGATCGGTACGCGCACTCTGTCTTCGTCTGAAACCACAGTTCGTCTCTTTGAGAGAAACCCTCTTTTATTGTTTGTAATCCCTATAGACTTCTCATCAGTAGCTGAAGTGAGTAACGACCTTTAACCAGGTTAAAAACTGGAGGCTTAACCGTGGCATGATGAGGTTAAACATGACCGTCGCTGGGGACAAGTTGTCTTCACGACTCGCTTATATCAAACTCCATTCCTGACGCCACAAACGATAGATTCCGCACTGTCTGTGCTACAAAAAAATATATGTTTTAAGGGAAAACAAAAAAAATATTACGGTTTTCACAGCAGAAACACATAGTCCCTGTGCCCCAAGAACACCAGTTTAACACATATGTCTAAAAAATGGAAACTATAGACAGTTTTGTATCATCTTGATAAACTCATCAGCATCTTTGGAGTTTTTTGTGGGGTGTTAAGCACTCAAATCTGTAGCCATGAAAAGTGAGGATTGTATCAAAAATGGCCCGGAAGAGGGATGGCAGCCATTTTATTTGGCTTTAAAAAAACCATACCGCGCTATTTTTGTTTTTGTTTTTTTTTTTTCGTATTGTTTGGTAAAGTTATGTGGTAACATGTGCGCTGGATTTGGGGAAGCCAATAAGTTAGAGTGAGTGTTTAAAAAAAATAAAGATAACTCAACAATAATACAAACAAGAATCCATAAACCAACGCACTAGACATGAGAAAAACAAATAAAAAACATGCGTTGGGAACCAAGAAAAAATAAGTGACAACGCAGGTGGGGGGGGGTGGAGGAAACCAAAAGGGAATTAAATATATTAGGGAAGGTAAATCAGGGAGGTGATGGATCCAGGTGGAGTCTGATGATGGCAGGTGTGCGTACCAGGGTGACGGGTGGTGCGCCATATAAGATGCAGGCCTGGTGACACCTAGGGAGGGGCCTCCGGAGAGGGGCAGCTGCATCAGCACACAACTGGAGTGATGGCCAGCTACCGTCTGTAAGCTGTTAGTGTCTTAACGACCGTTCCACAGGTGCATGTTCATTAATTGTTTATGGTTCATTGAACAAGCATGGGAAACAATGTTTAATCCTTTTACAATGAAGATCTATGAAAATATTTGGATTTTTACTAATTATCTTTGAAAGACAGGGTCCTGAAAAAGGAAGGTTTCTTTTTTTGCTGAGTTGATTTACTTTAGAATACACAGTGCCATAAAGAATTCAAAAACAAATCCAATTTTGGATGTCCCTCTCTATGTCTCTCTGTGTGTCTACAGTATGTCTGTGTGTGTATGTGTGTGTACGTCTGTGCAGTAGTGGATTTAGGTATGGGCGACATGGGCAGCTGCCCAGGGCCGCATCTTGCCGGGGGCAGCACTGGGCATCCACTCAAAAATATTTAGACAAGTGACTTTTACGCAATCGGATTTCTATCGCTTATTTGCACGTAACGTCAATGATAACATTGTGTGGGACTGTGGGTGATTTAACTTTGTCGGAGTGGGCGCCCTGATTCTAGTTTGTGAGCTAGGCAGGCTACTGCCTGGGAAGGTCTCCCACTCAGAAGTACGGGATGGGGGGGGCAGGGGTAGGTTGACCTCAGGTCTCCCCACTGGAAGCCCGAGGTAGGGGGAGCGGGGGAATCTATCAAATAGTGCACTTCTAACTTTGTACAGTACTAATGCAATTAGTAAAATGAGTCACACTACTAAATGCTACCAAATAATCCACAATTCATTCATAATACTGTGAATATATAGTTTCACAGACATATTGTAAAAAAAAAAATCTRGTTTGTGCGAAATCGTTAAGAACAATATAAAACCAGTGTGCACACCACCAAGGAGAATTGGTTTAGTCTTGACTCCTGGTTGACAGTGTTGGGGGATGGGTAATGTAGTCTTGGCTCTTGGTTGACAGTGTTGGGGGATGGGTAATGTAGTCTTGACTCTTGGTTGACAGTGTTGGGGGATGGGTAATGTAGTCTTGGCTCTTGGTTGACAGTGTTGGGGGATGGGTAATGTA
>NW_019950185.1:0-979 GCF_002910315.2 Salvelinus sp. IW2-2015 | reverse complement strand
TCTCTCTGTCTATATCTCTGTCTATATCTCTGTATATCTCTCTCTGTATATCTCTCTCTGTCTACCTCTCTATCTATCTCTCTCTATCTATCTCTCTGTCTATCTCTCTGTCTATCTCTTTCTCGCTCTCTCTTTCTTTCTCTCTCTCTTTCTCTCTTTCTCTCTCTCTGTCTCTGTCTTTCTCTGTCTTTCTCTGTCTTGCTCGCTCTCTCTCTCTCTGTGTCTCTCTGTCTCTCTCTGACTTTCTATCTGTCTGTCTCTCAATTCAATTCAATTCAATTTGCTTTATTGGCATGACGTAAAAATGTACATTTTGCCAAAGCTTACTTTGGATATTTACAATATGAAAATAATAAGAATCAAAATTGTCAACGGGACAACAGTAACAACAATAACCAAGGGTTAAAATAACCATACATTGAACAATAACAATAAGCATACCGTAGAGGACATGTGATTGGTCTGTCAGACACTGTCCCTCATCTTATGGCAGGCAGCAATGTAGTGTGCTGCCAACCCACAGCTCTCTGCGTCCTCCAACAGGACGGGTAGCCTACTCTCATCAGAGAGGTCTTTGAAACCTTGAATATAAGTGTTTCAAATTTGGGGAAATGACACTCTAATTGTTTTATATTTCTGACATTTTGTCAGGAAATGCAGCTCCGTCTCAGGTTGTGCAGTGGTTGCACAGCCTTTCCTCTACAGGGAGCCAGGTTTTCCTTCTCAATGGCAAGGCTGTGCTCACTGAGCCTGTACTTTGTCAAGGTTTTGATCAGTAACCATGGTCAAATAGTTAGCCACGGTGTACTGTCGATTTAGGGCCAAACAGCACTGCATTTTGCTTTGTGCTTGTGCTTGTGTTTCCCAATAGGCAATGTAGTTTTGTTTTGACTGTGTTGTAATTTGGTTTATTCTGATTGATTGGATGTTCTGGTCCTGAGGCTTCAGTGTGTTAGTAGAACAAGTTTGTGAACTCAGC
>NW_019950184.1:0-8867 GCF_002910315.2 Salvelinus sp. IW2-2015 | reverse complement strand
CAATTAAATTTTCCACCCCAAAAGGGGCACAAAATTTGTCTGTCAACACAGAAAAATACTTTTGCAGTCAAATAAAAAACGTAGATACTGTGTTTAGCCTTTGTAGGGAAGAAATGCATGTAAATGGACCAAATACACCCCATGACCACATACATGGAAATAGCACTTGATTTCTATGCTACTGTATGTCTGTGGTGCTCAAGGAATGACATCCCATTACATGTTTTGAAACTCTAAATTAGTCTCACTTGACAAAAACAGCAAGCATTGTAGAAATAGGTCCTATGTTTTTTGGGAGGTTATGATCAAGTTACATTAAGGTTATATATATATATATACATGGGGCAAAAAAGTATAGTCAGCCACCAATTGTGCAAGTTCTCCCACTTAAAAAGATGAGGCCTGTAATTTTCATCATAGGTACACTTCAACTATGACAGATAAAATGAGCCAAAAAAATCCAGAAAATCACATTGTAGGATTTTTTATGAATTTACGCAAATTATGGTGGAAAATAAGTATTTGGTCAATAACAAAAGTTTCTCAATACTTTGTTATATACCCTTTGTTGGCAATGACAGAGGTCAAACTTTTCTGTAAGTTTTCACACACTGTTGCTGATTTTGGCCCATTCCTCCATGCAGATCTCCTCTAGAGCAGTAATGTTTTGGGGCTGTTGCTGGGCAACACGGACTTTCAACTCCCTCCAAAGATTTTCTATGGGGTTGAGATCTGGAGACTGGCTAGGCCACTCCAGGACCTTGAAATGCTTCTTACGAAGCCACTCCTTCGTGCCCGGGCGGTGTGTTGGGATCATTGTCATGCTGAAAGACCCAGCCACTTCATCTTCAATGCCCTTGCTGATGGAAGGAGGTTTTCACTCAAAATCTCACGATACATGGCCCCATTCATTCTTTCCTTTACACGGATCAGTCATCCTGGTCCCTTTGCAGAAAGACAGCCCCAAAGCATGATGTTTCCACCCCCATGCTTCACAGTAGTATGGTGTTCTTTGGATGCAACTCAGCATTCTTTGTTCTCCAAACACGACGAGTTGAGTTTTTACCAAAAAGTTATATTTTGGTTCATCTGACCATATGACATTCTCCCAATCTTCTCTGGATCATCCAAATGCTCTCTAGCAAACTTAGACGGGCCTGGACATGTACTGGCTTAAGTACTGCATGATATATTCTGATCAACTGGGTTGTTCTTGATTCAGGAAACGAAATACCACAATCAGATAATATACTGTACCTGGCCATTGCAACAGATCAAATACTTTCGACCAAATTTTATGGGATAATAATGATGACAGAAMTACGTGAGTTTGTATTTAGAATTTCGTGGTCGAACATTTATGTTAGTGGTTGCAAGGAGATTCGCAAATGTGTAATTTAGTTTCGGGAGATTGTATCRTGAAGTGTGAAAGATTTAACAACAGCTTGTAACTTGACATTTTGAATACATTCAATAAGATTTGCAAGCATCTTGTAAACCTATTTACGACTTCTAATATTCTACTGTTAATCAAAAATAAACGATCTGAATTCTGTCACTGATGTCACGTTGCTGAAAGTTTTGTACATTTGTAGGAAGAGATTTGCAAGTGAATCCTTGATTTGCGCACTGGGGGCAGGACCTTTTACTCCTGCCCAATCAGTTCCCTCTGCAAAATCCACAGCCACCTAACCATTGGCTGGATTGTTACACCAATGAAATATCAGGAAGTAGCTATCAACATGGGCAAGGGAGGATGAGGTAAAGAAAACTAAGACGATCTACTTGAAAGTAATTGTCTCTTTTTATTGTACATGTTTGGGGTGACAATGCATGGCAGTAGTTTTCTTATCATGTGAAATATAATGGTACATTTCAGACGAACTCCAGACCAGCCATTGTATTGCTTTGACAGCAAAAAAACTTTGAAAAGTGAAAGACCAAAGCCACATACATGGGATGCCCCAGTGAACTTAAGAATGTCTGGAATAGAAAAGGCAGAAACAAAACAACTCAACAAGCATTCGCAGCCAGTCATCCAAAACACAGTCCAACGCAGTCGCCAAATTCCTATAGAAGGCCGAGGATGTGTGCTCAACACACATGTGTTAGCTATCTGGCCTCTAACATTCATCCTAGCTTTACCATCAACTGGCTAGCTTGATCAGGCAGCTTTAGATCTGAGGGGCAAACGAATATATTTGCTAGTTAACCATCTGATTGATAGTTTATACAACTGCCTTTAACGTTAGCTAGCTAAATTGAAACTGCTGGTGGAAAGGTAGCTAGCTAACTCCCATTATCATCACTGCAGTGTAGCTAATGTTAGCTGGGTTTCTAGAAAGTACAAACTATAGCTATATTTGCTAGCTGTATTGTAAAGACTTGTTACTGACGTTGGAACACTTTTTGTCAAACTACTTCATTCCACTGCCTGTATATTGATTAATTGGTGACTGAAAATATTGGCAAGAGAAATTCCCCTCTCAATTTCACCGGAAATAGACTTCTAGGCTGTATTGGTTGGGTATCATTTGGCTGATGTGCACATTTTACATGAGTGTCTTATGTAGCCTAGGTAGCCAAGTTACTGCCTAGGCTTATTGTTATTCATGTGTTTGTTATTGCATTTCAGGTGGAGAGGGACTAAGATCACTAGAAAGCAGCATGCTGCCAGACCATCACAGGAGGTTACAGGTATTAGTCAATGCTTATTAATTGGATATTGTGTGTGAATTGCCTATTTAGAKCAATGTTTGGATTGTTCAGYAACGTGCAGGAAATGCTAACACGGCTTTGGTGACGAAAGGTACATCATGTATTTGTCAGGCCACTGCATGCTGTGACAAGGGCCTGGATGGTGACACCTGCTTCTGACCATTTGCTTAGAACCCACGTGCCACTGATGTTTTACTATCGTACACTACAGACTCTCGTGTCAGTGGCCATTGGCTGTTTTTACTAGTTTGAATATACAMTGAGGGCACAAAACATTAAGAACACCTGCTCTTTCCATGACATAGACGGACCAGGTGAAAGCYATGATCCCTTATTGATGTCACTTGATTAATCCACTTCAATCAGTGAAGATGAAGGGGAGGAGACATGTTAAAGAAGGATTTCTAAGCCTTGAGAAAATTGAGGCATGGATTGTGTATGTGTGCCATTTCATAGGGTGAATGGGCAAGACAAAATATTTAAGTGCCATTGAATGGGGTATGGTCCACAGGTATGCTGGCCCATGTTGACTTCAATGCTTCCCACAGTTGTGTAAAGTTGGCTAGGTATCCTTTGGGTTGTGGACCATTCTTGATACACAGGAAACTGTTAGAATGTGAAAAGTCCAACAGCGTTGCAGTTTTTGACACAAACTGGTGCGACTGGCACCTGCTACCATACCCCGTTCAAGGGCAACATTAGAATGTTGCTTCTGTCTGCTTGGCCTTTATGTAGTGTACACTAGATCTGATTACATCCAACCACTCAGTTGCTGAAAATATCCTAGAACATGTAAATATACCTGGTTCTATCCACATTGATCTTTATTCTGTCCATTTGAATAAACCACAACATTACATAACTATCATGTGTTTAATATTGCTTYTAACAAATGATACCTTGAGATCATGTMAATTCTACCTTGAGATAATGTACATTTTACCTTGAGGTTTTAGGCTATTGTTCCAGCCCAGCACTCAAACACCTCATACAACTAACTAAAGACATTCTCTACAAGATGTCCAGTGACATTCTGAAATATACCCTTTAAACTGTCTCTTATACACATCTAGATGTGTATAAGAGACAGTGAAATATACCCTTTAAATGTTAATAATATGACTTGTTATAAATACCTTAATGCAACGGTCTTACTTTATTATTATCCCCAAAAAACAAAGGACCTATTTCTACAATGTTTGTTGTTGTTTTGTAATGTGAGACTTATGAAGAGATTCAAATAATGTTTAAAACATGCAATGCGATGTCATTCCTTTAGCAGCACAGACATAGCATAGAAATCAAGTGCTCCTTCTCATATTTCTTTATTTTTACAGTGGATTATGTGCGTATTACTGCACAGTTGGAGCTATCAACGTAAGCATTTTGCTGCACCTGCTAATCTGTGTACACGACCAATACACTTTGAATWGAAGTACTATTTTATTGTGAAAATCTCATAGCATGCATTTGCTCTACTGTTTATATTGTTGTTGGTGGCTCATTCAATCATTGATGGTATAAACTTTTAAAGAAGTGCGGCTTAAAGGTTGTGATGGTAAGTTGATACGCTGAATTGTGTGTTTTTATTGCTGGACAGGATCAATAGTCTGTAGCTCTCCAGGAGAGAGAGAAACGTAGCTGAAAATGGTAGTTCTGTTTTATGCATGAAATGCTGCACCCTTCTGGTAGTTGTGGAGAATGCACAATGTATTTTACATTTTTGTGGAAAAAGTCGAGGGTCTGAATACTTTCTGTAGGCACTGTATGCCTACATGGAAAAATGTATTCTCTAATGTGGTGCTATATAGAGTTAATTATGTTTTTATCATATTTTGAGCCCTTGCCCTGTAGCATCACTGATCACAATTAAAGCAGGTCAATGGGATTCAAAGACCCCGACAGGGTTCCATTCCCATGGGGGACCTACAAACAAGCAAGATTTCTGGCTCTCACAGACCTGTAACTTCTTCTTTAAGAGGCTCCTCTGTCCTCCACTCGTTACCTGTATTAATGGCACCGTGTTTGAACTTGTATCAGTATAAAAGACACCTGTCCACAACCTCAAACAGTCACACTTCCAAACTCCACTATGGCCAAGACCAAAGAGCTGTCAAAGGACACCAGAAACAAAATTGTAGACCTGCACCAGGCTGGGAAGACTGAAATCTGCAATAGGTAAGCAGCTTGGTTTGAAGAAATCAACTGTGGGAGCAATTATTAGGTAATGGAAGACATACAAGACCACTGATAATCTCCCTCGATCTGGGGCTCCACGCAAGATCTCACCCGTGGGTCAAAATGATCACAAGAACGGTGAGCAAAAATCCCAGAACCACACGGGGGGACCCAGTGAATGACCTGCAGAGAGCTGTGACCAAAGTAACAAAGCCTACATCAGCAACACACTACGGCCGCCAGGGACTCAAATCCTGCAGTGCCAGACGTGTCCCTGCTTAAGCCAGTACATGTCCAGGCCCGTCTAAAGTTTGCTAGAGAGCATTTGGATGATCCAGAAGAAGATTGGGAGAATGTCATATGGTCAGATGAAACAAAATATAACTTTTTGGTAAAAACTCAACTCGTCGTGTTTGGAGAACAAAGAATGCTGAGTTGCATCCAAAGAACACCATACCTACTGTGAAGCATGGGGGTTGGAAACATCATGCTTTGGGGCTGTTCTTCTGCAAAGGGACCAGGATGACTGATCCGTGTAAAGGAAGAATGAATGGGGCCATGTATCGTGAGATTTTGAGTGAAAACCTCCTTCCATCAGCAAGGGCATTGAAGATGAAACGTGGCTGGGTCTTTCAGCATGACAATGATCCCAAACACACCGCCCGGCAACGAAGGAGTGGCTTCGTAAGAAGCATTTCAAGGTCCTGGAGTGGCCTAGCCAGTCTCCAGATCTCAACCCCATAGAAAATCTTTGGAGGGAGTTGAAAGTCCGTGTTGCCCAGCAACAGCCCCAAAACATTACTGCTCTAGAGGAGATCTGCATGGAGGAATGGGCCAAAATACCAGCAACAGTGTGTGAAAACTTACAGAAACGTTTGACCGCTGTCATTGCCAACAAAGGGTATATAACAAAGTATTGAAGAACTTTTGTTATTGACCAAATACTTATTTTCCACCATAATTTGCAAATAAATTCATAAAAAATCCTACAATGTGATTTTTCTGGATTTTTTTGGCTCATTTTATCTGTCATAGTTGAAGTGTACCTATGATGAAAATTACAGGCCTCATCTTTTTAAGTGGGAGAACTTGCACAATTGGTGGCTGACTAAATACTTTTTTGCCCCACTGTATATATATATATAATAAACTTAATGTAACTTGATCATAACCTCCCAAAAAACAAGGACCTATTTCTACAATGTTGTGTTTTTTGTAAGTGAGACTAATTTAAGAGTTTAAAACATGAATGGATGTCATTCCTTGAGCACCACAGACATACAGTAGCATAGAAATCAAGTGCTATTTTCATGTATGTGGTCATGGGGTGTATTTGGTCCATTTACATGCATTTCTTCCCTACAAAGGCTAAACACAGTATCTACGTTTTTTATTTGACTGCAAAAGTCTTTTTCTGTGTTGACAGACAGAAATTGCTGATACTGCATGATATATTCTGATCAACTGGGTTGTTCTTGATTCAGGAAACGAATAACCACAATCAGATAATATACTGTACCTGGCCATTGCAACAGATCAAATACTTTCGACCAAATTTTATGGGATAATAATGATGACAGATACGTGAGTTTGTATTTAGAATTTCGTGGTCGAACATTTATGTTAGTGGTTGCAAGGAGATTCGCAAATGTGTAATTTAGTTTCGGGAGATTGTATCATGAAGTGTGAAAGATTTAACAACAGCTTGTAACTTGACATTTTGAATACATTCAATAAGATTGCAAGCATCTTGTAAACCTATTTACGACTTCTAATATTCTACTGTTAATCAAAAATAAACGATCTGAATTCTGTCACTGATGTCACGTTGCTGAAAGTTTTGTACATTTGTAGGAAGAGATTTGCAAGTGAATCCTTGATTTGCGCACTGGGGGCAGGACCTTTTACTCCTGCCCAATCAGTTCCCTCTGCAAAATCCACAGCCACCTAACCATTGGCTGGATTGTTACACCAATGAAATATCAGGAAGTAGCTATCAACATGGGCAAGGGAGGATGAGGTAAAGAAAACTAAGACGATCTACTTGAAAGTAATTGTCTCTTTTTATTGTACATGTTTGGGGTGACAATGCATGGCAGTAGTTTTCTTATCATGTGAAATATAATGGTACATTTCAGACGAACTCCAGACCAGCCATTGTATTGCTTTGACAGCCGCGTTTGTTGTTAGCTATCTGGCCTCTAACATTCATCCTAGCTTTACGCAATCAACCGTCTTCCTAAAGCTGGCCGCCTGACCAAACTGAGCAATCGGGGGAGAAGGGCCTTGGTCAGGGAGGTGACCTGGAACCCACTGGTAACTCTGACAGAGCTCTAGAGTTCCTCTGTGTAGATGGGAGAACCTTCCAGAAGGACAACCATCTCTGCAGCACTCCACCAATTAGGCCTTTATGGTAGAGTGGCCAGATGGAAGCCACTCCTCAGTAAAAGGCATATGATAGCCTGCTTGGAGTTTGCCAAAAGGCACCTAAAGACTCTGACCATGTGAAACAAGATTCTCTGCTCTGATGAAACCAAGATGAACTCTTTGGCCTGAATGCCAAGCGTCACGTCTGGAGGAAACCTGGCACCATCCCTACGGTGAAGCATGGTGGTGGTAGAATCCTGCTGTGGGGATATTTTTCTGCGGCAGGGACTGGGAGACTAGTCAGGATCGAGGCAAAGATGAATGGACCTTCCCGATAGTCAGTTTTTGCAACTTATTTGTTGATAGGTACAACCAACTTATCTAGAGCCTGTAAAGCACAAGTGTTTTTTCTCTCTCACTATTGTGACCAATGGGATTAAATGGGTTAACTATATTACTGTGACTGTTTTCAATTCAAATGAAACAAAAATAGCTTCTTAGCAAAGAGTAATTTCTCAAGCAAGAATTTTGCAAGAATATATACACTGAAGAAAAATATAAATAGTTTTACATGTATTTGACTAGTTGTATGACGTGTTTTAGTGCTGACCTGGAACAATAGCCTAAAACCTCAAGGTATAATTTACATTATCTCAAGGTATAATTTACATTATCTCAAGGTAGATTTGGTTTGAGGCACTATTGAGGTTACTTACAAGTAAGACAGTTGCATTAACCTTCAAACTACCAACTGGGGTCATTTTGACCCCAGAGACATATTGTTGATAATACCGCAAAGGTGGTTTATTCAATTCTTACAATATTACATGACTTGGTCAATCAACTTGTTGTTAAAGCCACTGTCTCCAAGATGTTCTGTCATKTTGCATACTGACATATACAGTGGGGCAAAAAAGTATTTAGTCAGCCACCAATTGTGCAAGTTCTCCCACTTAAAAAGATGAGAGAGGCCTGTAATTTTCATCGTAGGTACACTTCAACTATGACAGACAAAATGAGCCAAAAAAATCCAGAAAATCACATTGTAGGATTTGTAATGAATTTATTTGCAAATTATGGTGGAAAATAAGTATTTGGTCACCTACAAACAAGCAAGATTTCTGGCTCTCACAGACCTGTAACTTCTTCTTAAGAGGCTCCTCTGTCCTCCACTCGTTACCTGTATTAATGGCACCTGTTTGAAACTTGTTATCAGTATAAAAGACACCTGTCCACAACCTCAAACAGTCACACTCCAAACTCCACTATGGCCAAGACCAAAGAGCTGTCAAAGGACACCAGAAACAAAATTGTAGACCTGCACCAGGCTGGGAAGACTGAATCTGCAATAGGTAAGCAGCTTGGTTTGAAGAAATCAACTGTGGGAGCAATTATTAGGTAATGGAAGACATACAAGACCACTGATAATCTCCCTCGATCTGGGGCCATCAAGATCTCACCCCGTGGGGTCAAAATGATCACAAGAACGGTGAGCAAAAATCCCAGAACCACACGGGGACCCAGTGAATGACCTGCAGAGAGCTGTGACCAAAGTAACAAAGCCTACCATCAGCAACACACTACGCCGCCAGCGGGACTTCAGA
>NW_019950183.1:0-8870 GCF_002910315.2 Salvelinus sp. IW2-2015 | reverse complement strand
CGGTGCCGGTGGGTCGAGTGGCTGGGTTTCGCTATTTGTGGCAAGGTGCGGTAGAGTCGAGGTGGCTGGTCCGGTAGAGTCGATTGGAGCAGGTCCGGTTAGGTGTATGTGGCCGAGTCGGTAAGGCTCGATGGCGGGTCCCGGTAGGTCGATGGCAGGTCCGGTAGGTCGATGGTAAGCTGCGTGGCCGGTCGGTCGAGGCGTCCGTAGGCATGGCCGGCTCGGTAGGATGAGTGGCTGGTCCGTAGTGCGATGGCCTGCGTGAGGTGTGGCGGTCCGGTAGTCGATGGCTGGGGTCCGGTAAGGTGCGACTGGTAAGGTGCCCGGTAGGTTCGAATGGCAGGTTCGGTAGGGTCGGATGTGGAGGTCGGTAGGTCATGGATCGGATTGTCGTGTGGTCCGGTAGGTATGGCTGTCGGTACGACCGTTGTGTGTCGTGGCTGGATGCCCGGTATGCGGCTGGTCGGTAGGTGACGGAGGGTCCGGTAACGGTCGATGGTCTGGTCGGTAGGTCGATGCAGGTCCGGTAGGTCGATGGCTGAATGGTAGTTCCGGTAGTCGGTCGGCGTAGGCTCGATGGTGTCGGTAGGTCGATGGCTGTCAGTCGTGTCCGGTAGGTCGTGCGGTAGTGTGCGAATGGCATCGCGGTAGGATCGATGGCAGCGTTTTCCGGTAGGTCGATGGCGGTCGGTGGCGATGCGATGTAGGTCGAGTGGCTGGTCCGGTAGATCGATGGAGTTCGGTGTCATTGGCGCGTACGGTGTCCATTCCGGCCGGTGCGCTCCGGTCGTTCCTATGGGCGGTCCGGTAGGTCGCATGGCCGGTCGCGGTAGGTCATTGGCGTCGGTGGGTGGGGGTCGGAGGTGATGGCCGGTCCGCTATGGTCGATGGTCGCGAGGTGTCCGGATAGATAATGGTTGGTCGGTAGGTCGATGGAAGGTCGGTAGGTCGATGGCAGGTTCCGGTATGGGGTCGTGCAGTGGTATGCGCGGATGGCAGGTCCGGGTAGGGTCGGGATGGCTTGGTCGTCGGTAGGTCCATGGCTGGTCCGTGGTCTGGCTGTCGCGTAGGTTCGATGGCCTGGTTCGAGACGGCTGCTAGGTCGATGCCATGGTTCGGTAGTGGTCGGTAGTCGATGGAGGTCCGGTAGGTCGATGGGCTGCTCCGGTAGGTCGATGGCTGTGACTCGGTAGGGTTGCATGGGGTGCGGTAGGTCGATGGCTGATGTCCGGTATGGCTCGAGTGGCTAGTCCGGTAGGTCGATGTGGCAGGTCCGGTAGGTCGATGGGCAGTCCGGTAGGTCGTGGCAGGTGCGGTAGGTGATGGCGTGGTTCGGTAGGTCGATGGGCAGGTCTGCTCGGCTGATCGGTGTCGATTGTGTCGAGGCGCTGGGTCGGTTCGGGTAGGTTCCGGATGTCGGTGGCAGGTCGGTAAGGGTTCATGGTACGGTAGGTCCGATGTCTGGTTGTCAGGCGGTCGAGCTGGGTCGGGGTAGTCGCATGGCCGGTCCGGTGAGGGTCCATGGCCGGGTCGGTAGGTCGATGGCCGGTTCGGTAGGCATGGTCGGTTTATGGGTCCGGCTCCGGTGGTCGGTAGTCCGGTCCGGTAGGTCGATGGCCGTCCGGTATGGTCGATGTCCGGTCCGGGTAGATGCATGGCCGGTCCGGTAAGCCAGGCCGTCGATAGGTCGCTATGGCGTTCGGTCGGTCCAATGGGCCGGTCCGGTAGGTCCCATGGCCGGTCCGGTAGGGTCGATGCGTCCGGTAGATCGATGCGGTCCGGTACGGTCGATGGCGGGTCCGGTAGGTCGATGTCGCTTCGATGGCGTCCGGTAGAGTCGATGGCGGTCGGTAGGTCGATGGCCGGTCCGGTAGGTTGATGGCCGGTCGGGTAGGTCGAAGGCGGTCCGGTAGGTCGATGGCCGGTCCGGTAGGTCGAAGGCCGGTCCGGTAGCTGTCGATGGCCGGGCGGGTAGGTTCGATGGCCGGGCCGGTAGGCTCGATGGCGGGCCGGTAGGTGATGGTGCGCGGCGCCGGTAGGTCGAATGGGGCCGGTGAAGGTCGATGGCGGGTTAGCCGGTCCGGTAGGCGTCGCATGGCAGTGGTCGGTAGGGTCGATTGGAGGGTCGGTAGGTCGGATGGCTGGGTCCGGTAGGGTCGATGGCCGGTCCGGTAAGGTGCATGGCAGGTCGGGCGCGGCTGTCCCTGCAGGCGACGGCCTGGTGCATGGTAGTGTTGGTGTAGCCTCTATAGCTGTGACGGGTGTGCCCCCGATTGTTGTTAGTGGCGGGGACAAGACAGCTACACTACGGTCAGAAGAGAACACTACTATTCACAAGGGTTTTTGTTTATTTTTGTTAAAACTATTTTCTACATTGTAGAAATAATAGTGAAGCAACATCAACTATTAAGATAATAACACATTATGGAATCATGTAAGTAAGCCGAAAAGAAAGTGTTAAAGTACAATCAAATATAATTTTATATTTGAGATTCTTCAAATGATAGTCCATAAGGCGAACAGATGGGATGGGTATCGCTCGAGAAAGTTCTGTGGTAGCCATGCTGGATATAGGGTCTGAGTTCACGAAGTGGTGCCTCTTGATACTCGGGGATAGGGCCTGATGTCACCACGTGTGCTAGTCTCCTCTGAACTGGGATAGGGCTGATTCACACAGTCTCCGTCTGGAACTGGGATACGGGGCCTGATTCACACAGTCTCCTCTGAACTGGGATGTGGCCTGATTACCAGCGTCCTCTTGAACTGGGATAGGGCTGATTCACACATGCTTCTCTGAACTGTTCTAACAAAATGTTGACCGGTAGTGCACAATCAGCACACGGTACTGGCCACCAACTGGAGTGGAAACTCCAATTGCTGGAAATAATTTAATGCAGAGAGTTGGGGCTCTTTTCCTACAGCACAGCACGCTGGTGGCCAAGAGATCCCCAACTCCGTGTGGTGACGAGATCCCAACTGTGGCAGAGAGATGCCCCAACCTGGTGGACAAGAGATCCAACCTGGTGGCCAAGAGATCCCCAGATACCTGGTGGCGCTAAGAGATCCCCAATGGTGGCAAGAGATCCCCTGGTGGCCAAGAGATCCCAACCTGGTGGCCAGAGAGTCCCACATGTGTGCCAAGTAGGATCTCCCAGCTGGTGGCAGGCTCGCCACCTGGTGGCAAGAGATCCCAACCTGGTGGCCAAGAGATCCCAACCTGGTGGCCAAGAGATCCCAACCTGGTGGCCAAGAGATCCCAACTGGTGGCCAAGAGATCCCCAACCTGGTGGGCAAGAGATCCCAACCTGTTGCGTCAAGAGATCCCAAACCTGTTGGCAAGAGATCCCCAACCTGGTAGTCAAGGAGATCCCCATATGTTCAGAGCTGTTGCGGAGAGTGGCAAGAGATCCCCTGCTGAAAGGATGCCCAATGGTGACGTCAGAGGATCCCCTAACTGGTTGACCAAGGAGATCACTCAACTGGTGACAAGAGATCCCATCTCTGGTGGCAGTCCAACCTGTCAAGAGATCCCCCCTGGTGACCAGAGCCGCAACTTGTTGTGAAATGGCTTACTTACCGGGGCCTAAACGCAACATGTAAGTCAATCATGACACTGCGAAGGTGGTAAGATTAAGTGAGTTAACATGTGATGGTAGTTTAAATGACGATGAGACATCTGCTGTGAGTGGTAAGGTGATATTAAAGCAATGAGACAGTGCTGATAGGTAATTGATGACAGACAGATGAAGACGCCTGCTGATGGTATATGAGTAACGAAATGAGCAGCATCGCTGATTGTAAGATGATAGCAATATTAGAAAAGACAATGAGAGCATAGCTGATGGTAATATTAGAGACTGAGACTTGATGTAATAGACACATGCTATGGTAATTGACGATCTGACGATAACGACATGAGACATGTCGTATTGGAAATGGAATGCTAGATGTAATAAAGACAAGAGCAATGCTGATGGTAGTGATAAAGACATGAGAATGCGATGGTATATGAAAGAAGACAGACTGCTGATGGATAAAGCACTGGAATGCGTGTAACGACAATGGTCACATGCTGGATGGACTATAAGCAATGAATCGCTGATGACTATAAGACATAGGCTCGAGGTAATAAGAATGACATGCGATTACAAGACAATGAGACAGTGCCTGATGGTAATTAGTTTGGGATAGTTGACAGAGACATGGCTGAGTGGTTATATATAAACAGTACAATGAGACATGCTGATGGTAGATCTATAAAGACAATTGAGACATGCTGATGGTAATATAAGTGACAGATGGGAGCATGCAGCTGATGGTATCTATAAGAACTGACCATCTGCTGATTGTGTAATGCTGATGGTGATATATAAAGACAATGAGAACATGCTGATGGTAATATAAAGACAATGAGAATGCTGATGGGTAATATAAGACAGAGACTGGGGGATTGTATGTAAGAAGGACAGTATGCAGTGCATGGTATTCAAGGATATTAAGACGGGAGTGATTATTGGGAGCAAGTGATGAGACACTGCTGATTGGTATTGAGATAAAGCACTATATGAGACATGCTGATGGTAATATAAAGACAATGCGATGCTGATGTATATAAGACAATGAGACATGCTGATGGTAATATAAAGACAATGAGCATCGCTGATGGTAAATAAGACATGAGACATGCTGATGGTAATATAAAGACAATGAGACATGCTGATGGTAATATAAAAGACAATGAGACCATGCTGATGGTAATTAAAGACAATGAGACATGCTGAATGGTACATATAAAGACAATGAGAATGCTGTGGAATATAAGAAATGAGACATGCTGATGGTATATAAAGACAATGAAGACATGCTGATGGTAATTCATAAGACAATGTAGAACATGCTGATGGTAATATAAAGAAATGAAGACATGCTGATGGTAATATAAAGACAATGAGACATGCTGATGGTAATATAAAGACATGAACGCATACAATGAGACTGCTGATGGTAGATATAAAGACAATGAGACATGCTGATGGTATATTAAGACAATGAGACATGCTGATGGTAATATAAAGACAATGAGACATGCCTGAATGGTAATTAAAGACAATGAGACATGCTGATGGTTAATATGAAGACAATGAGACTGCTTTGATAGGTATATAAAGTATAGTATGTTGACTGCTGATGGGTTTAATATGAGACAATGAGACATGCTGATGGTATTTAAAGAAACAATGAGACTGCCATCGACCTACCGGACCGGCCATCGACCTACCGGACCGGCCATCGAGCTCCCATCGACCTACCGGACCTGCCATCGACCTACCGGACCAGCCATCGACCTACCGGACCGGCCATTGAGCTACCGGACCTGCCATCGATCTACCGGACCAGCCATTGAGTAAAGCTTGGGAGGAAGAGCCGAGCCGTCTTCGTCTTCATCAGTGATTTCCTCCTGAGCTCGGTGCCACGCTGCTCTGACAGAAGGAGAGTATTAACGTCTAGTCAAATGTTTACACCCTCCCAGGAAATCACAGCTCTCTGCTTGGCACGAGGGAAAACACTCACTTATTCTTTATCAAAAGGAGTGCACTATACTATAGGGTGCCATTTGTGACGGAGCCCTTTATTCTGCACCAATCAAAAGGAGTGCATTATACTATAGGGTGCCGTTTGTGACGGGCCCTTTATTCTGCACCAATCAAAAGGAGTGCACTATACTATAGGGTGCCGTTTGTGACGGGCCCTTTATCCTGCACCAATCAAACAGCAGCACAACAAGAACTGTCTTCAGAGGAAATGACGCTTCACAAAACGCTGACAGAGGATCAGGAACATTTGTATTCAAGAACAAAACTAAACAGAGAAAATTGACTTCTGTTGCAACGAAATTGTAAACGTACTCTTTTTGCAGAAGTTTATCATCTTCAATTGGCTAAACCCTGATTTCTTTTTTTTTTTTTTCTGCACTGGCTTCAGCCAGACGACAAGTAAAAGATGTCTGAAAGTATCTATGGCAACCATACGGGCTTAAAAGGCACTTGAGGCCACGAGCAGGTTGAGGTAAATGAAAGAGCAGACCTTTACCTATAAATAATACTTTAGTAGCAGGCAGGCGGGAAGACTTCTCCAAGCCCTCTCCCTCTGAGCTCAGAACAGTGTTTCAGGTTGAGCCTGTATTCTGCCGTCACGGACTGTGTGGTCTTCATGGAGCGGTGAGGGAATCCAAGAAAGAGGACGACGCTGTTTGCTGCTGGTACAAAATACCCAAGACAAGTATCCTCTCTCTCTACAGTTCCTCAAATAAACAAGATATCACTCTCCTCTCTACAGTTTCCTCAACATAAACAAGATATTCTCCTCTCTCTCTACAGTTCCTCCAACAATAAACAAGATATCCTCTCTCTCTCTAAAGTTCCTCCAACATAAACAAGATATCCTCCTCCTCTCTACAGTTCTCTCCAACATAAACAAGATATCCTCCTCTCTCTCTCTACAGTTCTCCAACATAAACAAAGTATCCTCCTCCTCTCTACAGTTCCTCCAACATAAACAAGATATCCTCCTCTCTCTCTACAGTTCCTCCAACATAAACAAGAATATCCTCGCTCTCTCTGCTACAGATTCTCTCCACACTAAACAAAGATATCCTCCTCTCTCTACAGTTCCTCAACATAAACAAGATATCCTCCTCTCTCTCTACAGTTCCTCAACATAAACAAGAATATCCTCCTCCTCTCTACAGTTCCTCCAACATAAACAAGATATCCTCCTCTCTCTCTCTACAGTTCCTCCAACATAAACAAGATATCCTCTCCTTCTTACAGTTCCTCCAACATAAACAAGAATATCCTCCTCTCTCTCTACAGTTCCTCAAACATAAACAAGATATCCTCCTCCTCTCTACAGTTCCTCCAACATAAACAAGATATCTCCTCTCTCTCTACAGTTCCAAAACAAGATATCCTCCTCCTCTCTACAGTTCCTCAACATAAACAAGATATCCTCCTCTCTCTCTACAGTTCTCCAACATAAAAAGATTCCTCCTCTCTCTACAGTTCTCCAACATAAACAAATCTCCTCCTCTCTCTCTACAGTTCCTCCCAACATAAACAAGATATCCTCCTCTCTCTCAGTCTCCAACAAACAAATATCCTCCTCTCTCCTACAGTTCCTCCAACATAAACAAGATATCTCCTCTCTCTCTACAGTTCTCCAACATAAACAAGATATCCTCCTCCTCTCTCTCTACAGTCCTCCAACATAAAAGATATCCTCTCTTTCTCTACAGTTCCTCTAACATAAACAAATATCCTCCTCTCTCTCTACAGTTCTCAACATAAACAAGATACCTCCTCTCTCTCACAGTTTGCCAACATAAACAAGAATATCCTCCTCCTCTCTACAGTTCCTCCAACATAACAAGTATCCTCCTCTCTCTACAGTTCCTCATAACATAAACAAGATATCCTCCTCTCTCTCTACATGTCTCCAACATAAACAAGATATCCTCCTCCTCTCTCTCTACAGTTCCTCCAACATAAACAAATACTCTCCTCCTCTCTACAGTTCCTCCAACATACAAGATATCCTCCTCTCTCTCTACAAGTTCCTCCAACATAAACAAGATATTCCTCCTCTCTCTCTACAGTTCTCCAAATAAACAAGATATCCTCCTCTCTCTCTACAGTTCCTCCCCCTAACAAACAAGATATCTCCTCTCTCTACAGTTCCTCCACACATAACAAGATATTCTCTCTCTCTCTACAGTTCCTCCAACATAAACAAGATATCCTCCTCTCTCTCTACAGTTCCTCCAACATAAACAAGATTATCCTCTCCGCCTCTCTAACGTTCCTCCAACATAAACAAGATATCCTCCTCTCTCTCTCCCACAGTTCTTTCAACATAAACAAGATATCCTCTCCTCTCTACAGTTCCTCCAACATAAACAAAGATATCCTCCTCGCTCTACAGTTCCTCCAACATAAACAAGATATCCTCCCTCTCTCTCTACAGTTCCTCCAAACATAACAAGATATCCTCCTCCTCTTCTACAGTTTACCAACATAACCAAAGCGATATCCTCCTCTCCTCTCTACAGTTCTCCAACATAAACAAGAATCATCCTCCTCTACTCAGGTACCAGTTCCTCCAACATAAACAAGACTATACCTCCGCCTCTCTCACATTCCTCCAACAAAAGCAAGACTATCCTCCTCTCCCTCTACAGTTCCTCAACATAAACAAGACTTATCTTCTCTCTCCTCTCCACAAGTCCTCAACCTAAACAAGACTTATCTCCCTCCTCCCTCTCTACCAGTTCGCTCCAACATAAACCAAATTATCCTCTCTCTCATCTAGCAGTATCTCCAACATAAACAAGAATCCATCCTCCTCTCTCATTTACAGTTCCCCAAACACCAAGCCCCCCCCCCCGAACCCCCCCCCACAAACCCCCCACCAAACCACAAACAATCCCCTTACAACACCAGCCCCCAACAGCTAAACCAAGATATCCTCGCTCTCTACTTCTAATACGTTTCCTCCACAACATAAACACAAGAGATATCCTATCCCTCTCTCCTCTACATCCTCCACATAAACAAGATATCCTCCTCCTCTCTACAGTTCCTCCACAACACAATATCCTCTACATATTCTCACCATACCGATATCTCCTCTCTCTCTCTCGCAGTTCGTCCAACACAAACAATATATCCTCCTCCTGCTTCTACAGTTCACTCCACATAAACAAGATATCTTCGCCTCTGCTCTACAGTTCCTCCAACACTAAACAAGATATCCTCTCACCTCTCTACCAGTTCACGCCCAACATAAACAAGATATCCTCCTGCTCTCAGTTC
>NW_019950182.1:0-8877 GCF_002910315.2 Salvelinus sp. IW2-2015 | reverse complement strand
TCAGGTCTAGATCATCAAGCTATAGCAGGTCTTCCTAGAGGTTCCTAGTCATGCACAAATCGGTTTTGAGTCGTGACAGTAGGTGGATGGAGTGAAGGACACGAGTGAAGGAGAGGATGAGGAATGGAGCCTCAGTCGGTACACCTGGGTAATGCCTTTTCCTTCAACTGGTTGTGTCTCTGGGTGTTTGAGCTCTTGTCCTGGGGAACTCTGGGCCCACTGTGCTGCTGACAGTCTTACTGAAGAGTTTAGATTCTGGATGGAGGGACAGGAAGAGAAGAAGGGTTTAGATTCTGGAGAGAGAGGGAGGGACAGGAAGAGAAGAAGTGTTGATTCTGGAGAGAGAGGACAGGAAGAGAAGAAGGGTTTAGATTCTGGAGGAGAGGGACAGGAAGAGAAGAAGGGTTTAGATTCTGGGAGAGAGGGGAACAGGAAGAGAAGAAGGAGTTTAGATCTGGAGAGAGGGAATGGGAGAAGAGAAGAAGGGTTTTAGCGATTCTGGGAGGGGAGAGAGGGTTAGATTTGGAGAGGGCAGGAAGAGAAGAAGGAGTTTAATTCTGGGAAGGAGGAAGGAGGAGGACTGGAGAGGAGGGACAGAAGAGAAGTTTAGATTCTGGAGAGAGGGGGACAGGAAGAGAAGAGGGTTTTAGATTCTGGGAGAGAGGGGATCAGGAAAGAGAAAAGTAGTTTTCTGAGATTTGGGAGAGAGTTGGGACAGGGGAAGAGGGTTAGATTCGGAAGGAGGGAAGAAGTTTAGATTCTGGAGAGTATGAGGTGGACATCGGAAGAGATAAAGAGTTAGATTCTGGAGAGAGGGGGACAGGAAGAGAAGAAGTTTAGATTCTGGAGAGAGAGTGGGGAACATGGAAGAGTAAGAAGGGTTTATGAATTTCTGGAGAGAGAGGGGGACACGTCAAGTAGAAGTAAGGTCTTAGATTCTGGAAGAGATGAGGGGGATCGAAACGAGAAGAAGGGTTTAGAATTCTGGAGAGAGACCACGCGGGGGACAGGTAAGAGAAGAAGGGGTTTGTTTTCTGGAGAGAGAGGGGGACACGTCGCTCCCGGTACAGAGTAGAGCAGGTCCTTACTGCTTATGATCTGGGAGCTTGAGAGCGCAGTCAGGTTCGGACACGGACAGAAGAAAGGTTATAGGGTGACGTTCCATCGCAAGACATCTTCCACCCTTTTTCTGTTATAAGATGTTAACTGTTCTACATCTACCCGTTTTAGGCTGTGACTTCTCTGGAGATGTCACGCAGATTGGGGCGACAGGCAGAGAAGAAGCCTTTCGCGTTAGTTCGTATTTCCTGGATAGTCAGAGAGGGGGAAGGATCAGAGGAAGAAGAGTGTCTCAGTAATAAAGATATGTCTTATACAATGGACGACGAGGAGGTGGTCTTGTACTCTACTGTGAAGAGAAGAACGGGTTTACGTGTATCTCTCTCTTCTCTCTCTCAGAGGTGCTAAGCGAGGGAGGTGCTGGGGCCAGCTTGCATTGCAGAGAAGAACGAGGTTTAGGATTCTGTGAGGGATTTGAGAGACGGTGTCGGTGACCACGGAAGAGACAAAGGGTTTTAGATTCTGGAGAGAGAGGGGGAACAGGAAGAGAAAGTGACACGTTTTCGAAGGTGTTTAGATTCGGAGAGAGAGCGCGGAGGACAGAGAGAAGAACGAAGAGTTCTAAGAAAATATTCTTTTCTCGTGACTCTTTTTACCTGGAGTCAGCGTCGGGACAGGAAGATGAACGAAGCTTTTAGCTCTATTTCTTGGAGAGAGAGTAGCGTACTAGGACCAGGAAGAGACACACTAGAAATCAAGAGTTTAGCACTAGTAATGGAAGAGAGACGCGGTGTGCTTCTCGTATTTCCTAGGTGCCAAGAGAAGAGAGTTTAGATCTCTGCTTGAGAGTCGACGAGTTGGCGGGGTACAGCGCCACAGAGAAGTAAGAGTTTAGATTCTTCTTGGAGAGAGAGGGGGATCACTGCTGATTTGGACCCTGCTTCTCCACTGAAGGAGGCATGATGTTTGATTCAATGAGCAGAGAGATGTCTTGGCGTGCTTACCATTGAGACGAGTAAGGGTCTCCTCTCGGAGATTTGGCTACGATCGAGGGGGGACAGGAAGAGAAGAAGGGTTTAGTACTCGTAACTTTCTGCGAAAGCCTTTAGTTTCTAGCACGTTGGTCACCTCATCGTCGATGACGAAGGAGTCACGGACCCTTTAGTTGTATTCTGTGCTTGTCGATGTCACCGTGTCTGATACACAGCGGAAGATGATATGAGAGGTACTTAGATTTTCCTGTGGATGAGAGGGGGACTAGTGCAGAGAAGCCATAGGGGTTCTCGACATTTCTGCTCGCAGAGAGAAGGGGGACACGGAAGCGAGAAAATGAAGTAAGGGTTTAAAGATTTCTGGAGAGAGAGGGGTCGACAGGAAGAGTGAAGAGGGTCTTTCGCTATCTCTTGGAGAGACGGTGGGGGATCATCGGACTCAATCGAGAAGAAGGTTATGACTTCCTGGACGGCGAGGACAGGAAGAGCAAGGAGAGGGATTTTACGATTCTGGAGAGAAGGGAACCACGGAACGATGAAAGTCATGGGGTTTAGCATTTCTCTTGGAATGTGAGTCGTCGATCATTGGAAGACGACAGAGGGGTTGTCTCTCCCTTTAGATTTCCTGGATTCGGAGTGGACCAAGGGGGAAGATGCAAGAAAGGGTAAACTCTTTATCTGTGAACTTTCTCGGAGGAGAGAGGTGGGCCTGACAATGACCAGGACTCTGTACAATCTACGAAGCGAGATATTAGATCGTAATGGAGAGAGGGGAAGGAGAGAAGACAGACAGCTGTCTGTCTCTCTTCTGATTCTTCTGGTAGTTAGAGAGGGCACTTACCGTGTCCGAAGAGAACCTCTGAAGGCTCGTGTATTTCTAGAATAATCCTCTGTTTCAGAGCGTTCAGAGAGGGGTGACAGGAAGAGCAGAATTTTTGGGTTTCAAGACTCTCCTTCGGTCAGAGAGTAGGATGCGCGCATTCGCGACTGGAGAAGGGTTTAGATTCGCTGGAGAGAGAGGGACAGGAGATTGATCAGTTTAAGGCTGTGGGTTTAGATTTCTGGAGAGAGGGGGCAACACTGCGATTCAAAAGGGGAAAAAAAAAAGAAAAAAAAGGGTTTAGATTCTGGAGAGAGGGGGACTAGGAAGTAGTTTGTAAGATCGTGCGTTTAGGACTTTCTTTACTGGAGAAGAGCGCGGCGTACTCAGTGTAAGAGATTGAGTACCTGCTGGCCTATACGCACTTCTGGAGAGAGGGGGACCAGGAAGTTAGAAAATAGGGTTTTATCTTGTATTCTGGGAGAGAGGGCCGGTTTCACAGTGTCGCGCTAGTTATAGATATTGTTGTTGCTTTCAGCGATTCGGGCCATGAGAGGGCCGGACATGGACAGAGAAGAAGTCTAGGCGATTCTTTGTGTGTTCTGGCAGAGGCAGGGGGTTGACATGGCAAGAGAAGAAGGTTCTTTTACGATTCCTTGTTAGCAGAGGGCGGACTTCACGGCGAAGATGAATTATTCACCTTTCGGGTAAGAGTCTTTTAGATTCTGGCAGGCAGGACGCAGGGGACAGGTAGAAGAGACCACGGAAGTGTGTTCCTCCGAGGGTGAGACGACGGGGGACAGGACAGAGGAAGCGGTTATTAGAGATTAACTGGAGAGAGGGACGACGGACACGAGGAAGAAGGGTTCTTAGATTCATAAGGCAGAGACAAGCGGTGGGAGACAAGCGGATAACGGGTGGATGAAGTGAAAAGTATTCGGTGAGATTTCTGGAGATGGAGCGTGCACTCATCGAATGAGAACTGTAAGGGTTTCCATTGTTTTCTTGGTGATGTACAGAGGCGTCAATCCGACAGACAGAACGATTAGTGGTTTCTACAGATGTCTGATGCGCAAGGAGGGGACTCTCAGGAGAGGGAGAGGAACACGTGGGGTATAGGAGTTTAGATTATGGTAGAGTAGGAATGGGACTAAGGAAGGGACGAAGAAGGGTTTTATGGGAACTTTTAACCTGGAGGGGCCGAGGCGACAGGAAGAGGATAGTAAGAGGGTTTATGAATTTTATTGGATGGTGAGAGAGAGTGACATGTGCAGACAGGGGCAAGAAGGGTTATTTCTGGAGGATCTCCTCAGGGGTGAGCGGAGGAGGATTGCGGGATGCGGTCCTGGCCGGAGAAGTGGCTATAAATAGCACCTTGAGTACACAGAGATGGTCTGGAGTGAGGAGGCGTAACTGACAGGGAACGAGAGAGAGACGTACACAAGAAGCTTTAGCATGATATCCTGAGGATGAGAAGTGCGAGCATAGACGGGAAGACGAAGAAGTAGTTTGATGATCGCGGCTGAAGGGACATTGTGGAGAAGAAGGGATACAGGATAAGCAGAAGCAGACACGCACTAGGGGTCCTTATCCGGCATGGAGGGTCATCGAAACAGAAAAGGACAATTACACGGAACTAGAGTGAGGTGCTCCCGACTACAGGAAAGAGCTGCTGAGGCACGCCAGCTCATGTGGGCGGGGTACAGACGGTTATGTGAAGGAGAAATGCACTCCGCATGGTAGGGCCGCGCGGGCTAAGAACGTGGGAACGCGAGGAAAGAGAACGAAAGAGCTTTACCATGTGATGTGTGGCCGGGGTTACCGGCAGTGCGGTTTACGGAAGGAAGAGACGATCACGTTGGAGGAGAGGAGGGTGATGCAGACCGTTCGAGAGGAGGGTATTACAGGCACTCATGTGGTGTGTGTTCTCTAGAGCAGGGTAACGGAGGAGATCAGACGTGATCTGGCCGGGTTAGCAGACAGGTAGAACAGAGAGGGGAAGGACAGGACAGTAGATTTCTTTGGCAGAGTGGGTTACGCACTGGGTACGGAGGAAGAGACGCGAAGCGCGTGGGAGGATCTGACCCGACGTGACTCTATCGAGACGGCTAGCAGTAAGAGAGTATGTATGCGACTTTGGCCTACTGGACAGCATGGGAACGGGTGTGACGGCCGCACTGGACCCAGAGAGGACACTCGGGTCAATCGTAATCGAACGCACGAGGTCAGGACGTGAGAAAGGGCTTTCTATATCAGGTGAGGCCGCGGCCCCAACGGTATTCCAGGGCGCATTGCTACAGCGCGACGAGAAGAAGCGCTGCCAGGCGTATTCACAGTGGATTGTTCAAACGAAAGATGCCTCTTTTCGTACACAGCGTCTGTTAAATTCCCCAAATGTTTTTCAGGATACCCCATCATTCCTGTTCTTAAGAAAATCTTAAGGCTTCATTTGCACAATGGACTTCTGACTGTAAGCCGTCCATTCTGTAGTCATGGGAGCGCTTTGATAGGCTGGTTATGACACGACGTTAATCTGCCTCTCTAACCAACACCAATTTTACATACGAGCCTTCTGGCCAAGACAGAAGGTCGCATACAAGGGGACAGGAACCAAGCACGAATTCATGTTTGATCGACTATTGGTTCCTCACCCGTACGCCTAGCTAAGTAGTGGTATAAGCGGAATACGTGTCTCATTAGAACTGGAGCTCAAGAGGACAGGGTTAAACACAATGTAAGGCTTTCAAGGTAGTAGCGTTTACTGGATAAGTTTAGGATTCTGGGTCTAGAGAACCACGTCGCACACTCAGAACTGCAGAATGGATTTCATGGACGGGGGCATCCAGGTGGGAGGGTCGGACAGCATCACGGTCCGCAAAAGCTGCCCTTAAGCACAGGGGGCCCAGGGGTGGTGTGCTTAGTCCCCTCCTGTACTGCCGCTGTTTCACGACGTGACGGTGGTAGGCCTGACACCGGCGCGATGGAGTCCAGGCCGAGCAGGGAGGTAAGGATCAGTGACCTGACAGTGTGGATGCCGGGGGACAACCTCTCTCAACATCACAAGACTAGGAGCTGAGATGTGAATACGGGGGGGGGGGAACATACCCTGCCACATCGACGGGGCGCCAGTGGAGCGGGTAGAGCTTCAAGTTCAGGTGTTAAATACTAAAGATTAAATGGTCCAAACCCACAATCGTTGAGAAAGATGTGACAGATCCCCCGGAGCTTGTAGAAGTTATCATGGGCCTCCATTGTCAAGAGAGTTCTACAGCTGTACGCATTTGAAGCCTATTGATGGCTGCATCACTTGCTTGGTATGGCGATGCACAAGGCCCCCTGGGTCGAACATGGTAGGCCTGAGGCGATAGGAGGTTTGGCACGGTAACAAAGGCCCCGTATCTATCACTGCGGCGAGCCTAACATGCCATTTTTACATATTTCATCTATAAAGTAGCTTCTTACTTTGTATTTTCATTTGATATCTTTGTATTAATATCATTCGTATTTCTAGTAATGTTTGCATAGATTCAGTTATTATTATTATTGATTCTACGTTGTTGTGCTTCAGAGCTTCGCAAGAAGGGCTTTTAAGGTGTCGTTCGTTCAGAATGGAGTAAAGGTTTCATAAGACTGTTTCCATAGGTCAGGTCTGTGGTCAGGAAGAATTAACCTGGTCATTTTATCATCAGCGGTGCACGGTAAGGTCGACGTTTCAACACTACTCTCCTGTAGTTAATAGCAGGGGTACACACAACACACACACCCC
The DNA here is from genome assembly GCF_002910315.2 of Salvelinus sp. IW2-2015. Taxonomy (NCBI): domain Eukaryota; kingdom Metazoa; phylum Chordata; class Actinopteri; order Salmoniformes; family Salmonidae; genus Salvelinus; species Salvelinus sp. IW2-2015. Next base: position 2,240 of record NW_019950182.1, on the reverse strand, counting down.
ACACACGAGGGTCCTCTCATTGGATTGCTTCCTGTGGGATAAATAGAATACACTTCAGAAGAGAAAAGAACAGGGAAACTAACACTGGTTTCATTAAACAGCCTCTTATAACAGATTTTAAGAAGCCACATCCATAGAAACAGCAGTTGAGAACCCCTCATCTTCTCCCTGTTCAAATTCCAATTAGAGGTGGCAGTTTCAGAGCAGTGGACCGTGTTGATTTCCCAGCAGCTCTCATAACCCCTCTAAACTAGAACACATTTCCCTGCAACATGAATCAATAATAAAGTTAAGTGTGTCCTAGTTTCGTTCCAGGTCCTCTTTTCTACCACTGACGAAGCCTGAGAAATGAGCCACCATTTAGTCAACAGACTCTGATCAACTCACTCAGCAGGAATAACAGCCAAAGGACTCTCACATCAACTGTCTAGGGAGTAAGTTCCTCGCTGGCGTGCAACGACTCACCGTTTTTGGTGTCGTGGCGTGTTCGACGTGGGTCCTTGTAGTTGGGACCAGGCAGTGCAGGGAAGTCCTGTTGTGGATGGGAGAAGTCCCTGAGACTGTTCGTTTTGAGGTTTGGTGACCATTCCAACTGCAGTACCGGAGGAGGCAGGGATGGACAGGCTGTAAGCCTCAGGTAACTCAGGGACGAGAAGATCTTCATCGCTCTGGAGACATCAATATCACCGCATCCCAGATAAGCACAGAACGCAAAGGTAAAACATGTTTTATTTTCTCACAGACTGGGACACACACACTCTCACCATAGAGAGCCTCGCGCCAATGGTTGAGGAGAGGAGTTAGGGGGTCTCAATAGAGAGCCCTCCAGCCAGTGGGTTGAGGAGAGAGTTAGGGGGTCTCACCATAAGGAGCTCCAAGCCAGTGGGTTGATGGAGAGGAGTTAGGGGCTCTACATACGAGAACAGTGGGTTGAGGAGAGGGAGTTAAGGGGTCTCACCATCAGGAGCCCTCCGCAGCCAGTGGGCTAGGAGACCTCTAGTCGATAACTTCATTCTAAAATGCATCAGCGACATCGTCCCAGGGTGAGGGTTCGCTGCGTCTCCGATCAAAAGCCCTGGAGTAACACAGAGGTTGTGGCTAAACTAAAGAACAGGGCTACCACACATAGAGGTATCGTAGACAACCCTGATGCTCCGGCTGAGGACAGGAATACGTACAAGAAGGCACACTACGACCTCCGCAGAGTCATCAAACCAGCAAAAGGACAATACAGGAACAAGGTGGAGTCCTCCTACACACAGGCTCTGACGCCAGCCTCATGTGGCCGGGGCTACAGACCGTTACGGAGGAAGAACCATCCTCATGTGGCCGGGGCTACAGACCGTTACGGAGGAAGAACCATCCTCATGTGGCCGGGGTTACAGACCGTTACGGAGGAAGAACCAGCCTCATGTGGCCGGGGTTACAGACCGTTACGGAGGAAGAACCAGCCTCATGTGGCCGGGGTTACAGACCGTTACGGAGGAAGAATCAGCCGTGATCTGGCCGGGGTTACAGACCGTTACGGAGGAAGAACCAGCCGTGATCTGGCCGGGGTTACAGACCGTTACGGAGGAAGAACCAGCCGTGATCTGCCCAACGATGCCTCTATCAGACGGTCTCCGTGCATTTTATGTACGCTTTGACTACCACATGGAACCGGGTGTGAGGGCCGCCACTGACCCAGAGGACTGGGTCATCTCACTCTCCCAGGCCGACGTGAGAAGGGACTTTAATCAGGTCAAGGCCGCGGGCCCCAACGGTATTCCAGGGCGCATTCTCAGAGCAGAACCGCTGCCAGGCGTATTCACAGTGATGTTCAACCTCTCTTTGACCCAGTCTGTTAATCCCCACATGTTTTCAGATAACCACCATCATTCCTGTTCTTAAGAACTCTTAAGGCTTCATGCCACAATGACTTCTGACCTGTAGCAGTCACTTCTGTAGTCATGAAGCGCTTTGATAGGCTGGTTATGACACACATTATATCCTGCCCTCCTAGACCCACCCCCAATTTGCATACCGCCCCAACAGATCCATAGACGACCCAATCTCAGTTGCTCTCCTCACTGCCCTCACCCACCTAGATAAGAGGGATACCTATGTGGAAATACTGTTCATTGACTACAGCTCAGCGTTCAACACCATAGTCCCTTTCAAGCTCGTCACCAAGTTTAGGATTCTGGGTCTGAACCCCTCCCCCTGCAACTGAATGGACTTTCTGACGGGGCAACCCCAGG
>NW_019950181.1:0-8877 GCF_002910315.2 Salvelinus sp. IW2-2015 | reverse complement strand
GGCTGCTAGGGGGTTGACACCTCACGCCCAATTGTAAATTAAAGGAGAGGAGATACAGCGAACATCCCTCTCCAAATTCACACAGGAATGTTCTACACAGAGACTTTTCCCACTGAAACTTTAACAGAGAATGTGGAGAATGGTCAGAGGCAAGCTATAGAAAACTAATGTCATATGGGTTGTTATTTTGTGATGTCATAAAAAATACTGTAACTTGAAAAGTATATACACTTCATGTAYGAAATCTCCATCCTTTRCATTGTGAAAAATKATGACAGTATTTATGTTAAGATATGAATGTGATTTTAGGAGCCATAAGAGATMATTTGTCTCCTATAAACTTTGCACAGTAAGTAGCCACGCCCCGAGTGAGGTCAGAGAGTGTGTCAGCCTGACGGAACCGTCCCTTTTGACCAGAAAGTACATCAAAGGTAAAGAAATTAACATTTAGACCAGAGAAGCGTGTAGCTGCAGCTCACGTCCAAAGTGGTTCGAACTCTGAATATCAACACGATGTAGAGGCGAGAAGCTCACCTCCTGGATAATGACTGGTACGGCTGATTAGCTGTCCTAAGTAAAGTATCTAGAAAATCACATTTAAGTGGGACCATTCTACTACTCTTCAAACTGTCGTATTCTACTACTCTCATCACCCTTGCGARCCATCAACACGGCTGGCTAGCCTATCTTCAAAGAWGCAGCTTCCAGAGCGAATGGAAGGAGAATAAACKMTGTAGTTTTGTTCAGGACGACACGACAAGTCACTGGRCAGAGAAGAGCAAMAGTGGAAGAGAGGGGTGAACGACCCCTCTTGGACAATCAGAGCCTTACAAGCGTGCCGCGGAAATGCTCAACAACCTTCCTATGAGGGACCTGGTTCCGACAGAGATCCATGGCAAACTAAGGAATTTACACGTAAAAACATTCATGCTTTCTTACTCCAAATGGGCGGCGGTTCATGTGCAAAGTATATGATTACTGTGAGAGTAGTTCCTCCAATGTACCAACGATAAGTGTCTCTTTCTCTCTCTCCCGCTCCATCTCCTTTGTAACAAGCCGCCATATGTTGTGTCAGTCCGCTAGGGACCTGTTACTAATGTATTAAGTGTGTATGTTTATTACATTTACATTTACATTTAAGTCATTTAGCAGACGCTCTTATCCAGAGCGACTTACAAAATTGGTGCATTCACCTTATGTTTATCCTGTGTTATCATTTAGTTAGCTAGTAAATAAATTATTAAACCAATTTGTGTAGTACTGAATCATAAGTAAGGCTGTTTTTTTTGCAGATGCAGGTTACGACTGTTCAGAATGATGATATGATACGAGGCTATGATTAATACGTTGACTGTTTTATGATAGGTAAACCTTTAGATTTTAATTTGGGAGAACTCTTTAAACAACCTCTCTCATGGTGTCCCAAATTCCTAATGAGTTAATTGTTACATGTTTAATTTATTTGGGTAACAATTAAACATAGTTAGTTGATTAGATAAATAACAGTCAACAGTCAATGAATGAAATTAAAGTCACGACAATCCTGATGCTGCCCATTTTACACTTATAACATCTGATCAAAATATATACAGTACCAGTCAAACATTTGGTCACCTACCCATTCTAGGTTTTTTCTTTATTTTTACTATTTTCTACATTGTAGAATAATAGTGAAGACATCAAAACTATGAAATAACACATATGGAATCATGTAGTTACCAAAAAATGTTTTAACAAATCAAAATATATTTTATACTTGAGATTCTTCAAAGGAGCCAACCTGTGCCTTGACGACAGCTTGGCACACTCTTGGCACTCTCAGGACAAAGAATGTTAGAACCAGGTATAAACATGCCTACTGAAATGGTTCTGGTAGCTCTACCATACAGGAGGCAGAGGATAGTTTTAATAGTGACATGGTGGTCTACCCTACAAGAGGAGAGAGGATATTTGTAACAGTTACTGGCTATACAGCAGCAGCATCATTAGCAATTAACTGAATTTCCCAGCAGCGTGAAAAGGTCTAATGCTCAGTTGCTAGTTACCGTGGCGTGAGTCAGGGATAGAATCAGGGTTAGAGGTTCCTTACCCTCTGGTGTTGGCGGTAGTGCCGTGTCACAGTGCCGTGGGCTGCTCTGCCTCAATAGTTTTCCCATCAGGACACACCAACACGGACGTCATTAGACCCAGGGAGCCAAAACCTATGCAACAACAACAAGAGGGTGTCTATGAGGACTGGCCATACCTTCTGGTGCCCTTCTTTGCAAGCCATTGGAAAACCTCCCTAGTCTTTGTGGTTGAATCTGTTTCAAATTTACTGCTCGACTAAGCGACCTTACAGATAATTGTATGTGTGGGTACAAAGATGAGGTAGTAATTCAAAAATCATGTTAAATACTATTATTGCACACAGAGTGAATCCATGCCAAACTTGTTAAGCACATTTCTACTCTGAACTATTTAGGTTTGCCATAAAGGGTTTGAATACTTATTGACTCAAGACATTTGTGATCCGATTCAGGAAACTAGACGTATGTCGCAAGTCACGATTTCACAGGAGTCTTTTTGAGCGTAAAGTTAATTTATTTTATCAAATGTGTTTTTTGGCAGAAATGCTTTTCGAACTAAATATCAAAGTTGTATGTCATCTGTAATATGAAAAAAAATTGTTAAATTACGAGCCTAGTTGGTTTAGCCACATAGAAAGACAGCAACTACCCGCTAGCCATGATTGGCTGAGATAATGAGTGGGCTGGACATGCCGAAGATGAGTTTGGATTGGTCTGCGGTGTGGCATATTGTGTCTATAAAATGAGCTGCTCGTAATGCGTAGATAATCCTTTCTCCTGCAGTTTTTTAAAAGATATAATTTTAGCCATGGAGAACTGCAAATATGTTGCTACTGCTCTAAATAACATTGCTGCCTGAATTTATCAGGCGCTATGACAAAGGTCAGTGGGAACAAGTTGTGATGGACTACTTTCTGGAGGACGATCGTGCCGTGCTGACTCTCTCTCACTCTGAAAATAACACGTTTTGAAATCAGTGGAACAACACGGGCCAAACAAGGTGTGCAAACTAAACGGAAACAACACAGGATGTCTGATGAAAGGGGTTGCAGTCTGCCGTCTGCCGTGAAGCTTTCATCATGTATACAGGTAAGAATCTAGCTACAGCTAGCTAGCTACAGATTCAGATATTATACCTTTCTAATGTTGTCAAAAAGTTGTTTTCATTACAAGCTAAAGCTTGCTGTTAGCGAGACAGTTGGAGTTTGATGGCTGGCTTGCTAACTAACATTGAACCTAGTAACGTTACTCTATGGATTGATATTATAGTTAATTTTTTAGCTAGCTAACGTTAACGTGATATGTCTAAACAAAAGACCACAAGTTAAAGCTTGCTGTTAGCTAGCTAACGTTAGCTGAGGTTAGGTGGCTGGCTTGCTAGCTAACATTAACTTATGTGTATGAAGTGTGTGTAACGTTAGTGATGACGAAAACGGCGCCGGAGGGGAGGGCTGCCGTTTTATCGGCTCCTAACCAACCACGCTTTTTTGTTCGTTTTTTCGCATTGTTGTAACTTGTTTTGTACATAATGTTGCTGCTACCGTCTCTTATGACGAAAACTCACCCGACCAGGCCCAGATCCCCGTGATTCGCTGAAAAGGAAATGGAGGTTTCGCGGAAAGAGATCAGGGTGCTTGTGAGGATCAGGCGACGAGTGGCTAATCTGCCCTTGCCTTCCAGCCTGCTTGCTAACATTCAATCACTGAAAATAAATGGGACGAACTGAAAACACGTACATCCTACCGACAGGACATTAAAAACTGTAATATCTTATGTTTCACCGAGTCGTGGCTGAACGACGATATTAAGAACATACAACTGGCGGGTTATACACTCTATCGGCAGGACAGAACAGCAGCCTCTGGTAACACATTTGTAATTTGTAAACAATAGCTGGTGCACAATATCTAAGGAAGTCTCAAGGTTTTGCTCGCCTGAGGTAGAGTATCTCATGCATGATAAGCTGTAGACTGCACTATCTGTATTTTTCAATTGTTTACATACCACCACAGACCGAGGCTGGCACTAAAACCGCACTCAATGAGCTGTATTCCGCTCATCCAGAGGCGGCGCTCCTAGTGGCCGGGACTATAATGCAGGGAAAATGTATCCGTTTACCTAATTTCTATCAGCATGTTAAATGTGCAACCAGAGGGATAAAAATTCTAGACCACATTTACTCCACACACAGAGCTACTCCGAGCATGCGCTGACCAACTGGCAAGTGTCTTCACTGACATTTTCAACCTCTCCTGTCCGAGTCTGTAATACCAACAAGTTTCAAGCAGACTACCATAGTCCTCTGCCCAAGAACACTAAGGTAACCTGCCTAAATGACTACTGACCCGTAGCACTCACGTCTGTAGCCATGAAATGCTTTGAAAGCTATCCTTTGGGCAGTAAAAATACTTTAAAGTATGACTTAAGTAGTTTTTTTGTGTTATCTGTACATTACTTTACTGTTTATATTTTTGGCAACTTTTACTTCACTACATTCGTAAAGAAAATAATTACTTTTTAAGTACTTTTTACTCCATACATTTTCCTTGACACCCAAAAGTACTCGTTACATTTTGACAGGAAAATTGTCCAATTCACACACTTATCAAGAGAACATCCCCGGTCATTCCTACTGCCTCTGATCTGGCGGACTCATTAAACACAAATGCTTTGTTTGTAAATCATGTCTGAGTGTTCCCCTGGCTCTTTCACAYGACCCATCAATTTAGACAAGTGTGTCTGGGTGTCATCTAATATTTATAACATATTTTTATCTGGACACTTTCTGTTTAACTGGAATTGTTCCTTGATGTAGGCTACTACCACTTTTAGTCTTCATCTTTACTACACTACTCACTGTGAACAATGCTGAATGGGTGTAGACAAAGGAGAGCTCTCCAGTAGGTACCAACACTTTCAAAGGCCCTTTTCTCAAAAGTGAGTTTACAAGTTAATCAACATTCAAAGCAGATGTAGTGTATGAAATACCATTTTGTAGCTCTGAGTCTCTACTTTTATCCAATGTAAAAAAACACAATTTCAAAATTTGCTACATAAGACCGATTTGAGCTGGTCAGTCACATTTAAACTTTTCATTTTTAATTACTTTTTTTTTTATATCTCAAAAAACTAAATTCCACTTTGACAATATGGGGTATTGTGTGTAGGCCAGTGATAAAAAATCGAAATTGTATTCATTTTAAATTCAGGCTGTAACTACAAAATGTGTAAAAAGGGGTGTGAATACTTTCTGAAGGCCCATCCAGACTTTCTGATTCTACTTTAAGAGGGCTCCTGCTAGATACAAGGTGGACCTTCCTCAGCAATAAAAACATGAAACCCTTAGAAGTTAAGAGAAAATATGAGATTATATTGGTCGATGAATGGAACATATGTATGTACAGTTTACTGCTTTCACCTTGAGCCAGTATGTCAGACTGAACGTTTTCACAATAACTATATTACTGTATGTATATACAGTATATTATATATTAGTGTTGGTCTCACAATGTGTCAGACTGAACAATTCCATGATGGTTTTATAATCATTATATTACTATATGTATATACAGTACATTATATATTATTACTGTATATACAGTAATTATGTATTATTACTGTAGTATAATCACATTATATATGTATTCTGTATGTATATGTAACAGTAAACATTATGAGTATTATTTACTGTATATAAGTAAATATATTTATTTACTGTAGTAATATACCAGTAATGATTATTGATGTATGTAAGTATGCAGTACATGTATATGATTATTACTGTATATTACAGTACATTATATATTATTACTGTATATAGCAGTAATTAATTATTTATTTACTGTATAGTAAGAATTATATATTACTTAATGGGTATAGTAAGTACATTATATATTATAGCTGTATGTATATACTAGTAATTATATATCATATGTGAGGTATATACTAGTATCATTTATATATTTATTACTGTATATAGCAGTGACATTATATTATTTATTAGTATATAAGTACATTATATTAATTAATGTATATAAAGTAATTATATATATGTATTCTAGTAACATACATTATATGATTTTAAGCTGTATGTTAATAAGTAGTTATATTGTATTATGTGAATACAGTACTTAGTATATATATCTACTGGTATGGTATCTTACAGTAATTATTATAATTATGTTACTTGTATGTTATATAAGTAAATTATATGTATTGATTACGGTATAGCATCAGGTAGATTGATAGAGTAAGTATTTTACTGGTATGTATCAGTATCAGTTAATATAGTTATTACTGTATATACAGTAAGTTGAATATTAGATTACTGTTATATACAGTCCTATTATATATTATGGTATATACATAGAGTTCAAGAGTTATTACTGTAATGTTATAGCAGTTAATTAATAGTTCATTTATCTGTATATACAGTCATCTATAAGTACTGTATAGTACGATGTAATTATATATTATTACGTATATAGAGTAATATATATTATGATCGTAATCACGTAACATTTAGTATATTATTACTGGTAGTGTATATACAGTACATTAAATATTTACGTGTATATACAAGTACATTATATATTATTAGCTGACTTGTCGAGTACTGAGGTTCAAAAGGTTGGACAAACAGCTCTACATCTCAGTGGTTTTCTTACATTGTTATTAAATTGTATAGAATAATGCACATAGGATATCATGTATACCAAAAAAAGTGTTCAACTAAGATCAATCCTAATTTAGATTTTACATTCTTGCAGAAGTACCACCTTTGTCCTTGATTTCAGCTTGCACCATCTTGGATTTTGTCTGAACTATGTGAGGAATCGCTTTTCCAAGGAGTTGTCCCACAATCCTAGCACTTGTTGCTGCTTTTCCATGCACTCTGGGTCTGGTGTAACTATGCAAACATACCTCAATTGGGTTGAGCGTCGAGTGATTGTGAGGGCCCGGTCAGTGTGATGCACACGCCAATACTCTCTCTTGGTTCAAATAACCCGTTAACAGCCCTGTAGGTGTAGTTTGGGATCATTGTCGCGTTTGAAAAACATTAGTGAATAGTCCCACTAAGCGAACCAGATGGGAATGCGTTTGCGAGAATGCTGTGGTAGTCATGCTGGTTAAGTGTCCCTTGAATTTCTAAATAAATCACATGACAGTGTGACAAGCAAAGCACGCTCAACACATCCTCCTCCATGATTCAGGTAGGAACCACAACAATGTGGAGATCATACGTTCACATCACTCTGCGTCTCACAGAAGACACGGTTAATGAATCAAAATCTAATTTAGACTACCGACAAAGGAAGATTTCAGCCGATTAAATGTCCATACTCTGTTCCATGTCCATTGCTCATCGTTTCTTGACCCAGCAAGCTCTCTGTTTTATTATTGTGTCTTAAGCAGTTGGTTTCACTGCAAGCAATTGCAGACCATGAAGGGCCTGATTCAATATACAGTCTCTCTCTTGCACAGTTGATTGTTGAGATGTTCTGTTATTTAATCTCTGTGAAGACATTTATGAACAGTGTCCCTCTGGAAGCAGGTTTAACTTTGGGTCTGCCATTCCTGTCTGGCGGTCTCTCATGAGAGCCGATGTTTCGATCTATAGGCTTGAGCTGGTTTTGGAGAAATGCAAGGAGTAGCAAAGCTGTGTGCAAGACAAAGTGGTTGGCTGACTTGAAGAACTATAAATATTTTAGATTTTTAACACACTTTGGTTTGTCTAATGAATTCAGATGTGTTATTTTATTAGTTTTGATGTTCAGCTATTAGTTTTACAATGTAAAATGGTAAAAATTCGTGAAAAACCCTTTAATTGAGTAGGCTGTCCAAAATTGTTTTGACTGGTGTCTGTCATGTAGTAAGCTTAAAAGGTATAAATATAAGTAAGTTATTTAATACTTATTGACTATATCTATCTACCATTGCGCCAATATGGTCCGACGGAACGTCTCCATGTAGGTCTTGCAGCCCAGACAAAGGCTCCGGGAGGAATTTTAATTGGTGCCACCATCATCCAATGAGTCGTGTGCTTCGTACCAATTGTCAGTTCCCTCTCAAACTCTGGCTTGTAGGTTCTGTTAAACACAGGGGAGCTGATGTGAAATGCATGTCCTAGGACTGGTAACATTCGGGGGAGGGAATCATGCAAGGCCGGTACTCTGTCTACCTTGCAAGCCCACTTTTGGGCATTTCAATAACCTTTATAGTGAGTTTATGTGTCTTTTTATGGGTGAATCCCTGTGGCCGCTATCTGCTATCACAGAATTCATCAGCGTGGTAAGAATAATGGTGCCAGAGGGGGATTGGCTTCCGTTTTAAGGACGTGAACCAAACTGTGTTGCATTTTGGTGTGTTGTTTTCGCATTGTTTGTATCCTATTTTGTTAATCTGATAGATGGCTACCATCGTCGAGACCGGAAAGTAAGCTTCTTGGAACATACAGAACAGGCGATGACTCACGCGTCCAACTGGAGATAATATGTTTAGATCTAATGGAGTCGACGGAGAGTGTATAGTTCCCTAGACAGATGGACCAAAACGTGCTGCATGTCACATGAAGAATTAGAAGAAATAACATGGATTAAGATCAGGGTGCCTTGTGAAGAATCATCGAACTGGGTAAGCCCGCCCTCTACCATCCGTTATTTATGACCATCGTAGAGGCGGGTTGCCGATGAATGTCTCGAAAGGCACCCTGATCTACATTCCATGTTTTCCTATTTTTCTTCATGTAATGACTAGGGCTTGATACGGAGATATAAACTGTGATGAGCTCCGTTTCGAGACTAATTTG
>NW_019950180.1:0-8879 GCF_002910315.2 Salvelinus sp. IW2-2015 | reverse complement strand
GTCAGGGAAGGCCCAAAAAATTGTTGAAAAGACTCCAGCCAGCCAAGCCACCAAAACTGCCTATCTTCATCACAGACAACTTAGCATTTTAGCTAACCCTTACTTCTAACCCTAACCCTTAACCCCTTTCCTAACCCTAACCTAACCTAACTCCTAAAACTCTAACCCTAATCCCCTAAGCCCCTAGCCTAACATTAGCCAGGTACCTCAATGTTAGGCCACCCAGCTAGAATTCATATTCATAACATATCATAACCTTATAGCCCAAAATTCCTAACATATGGCTATAACGCCGATCCTTGTTTGCGCCGCTGCCCCAGCTCTATAGCGCGGGATGGAACCGAAGACCCGTAAAACCATATCTCATGTCAAATCATAATAGTGAAACAGCGAACAATAACAACAGAGCAACCGAAATAACTACCGCTCAAAACACTTTATGATTTATCTTGTTCAACAACACATAAAGCGCGGCGAGGGGGCGGGCGAGCTGGACCCAAGCCCCGAAAGAAATAAATAAATATCCAAAAACCCCTAAGCCTAGTTCTTAACTGCTTTCAAATAGCCGCTAGCTAAAACCTTAACCAAAATAAAATACAGCTGGTGCGTCCGCCCAGTTCTAACGCCGGCTTAGCTGCACATGCCCAGCATAGAGCGACTTGTCTTGCGCTATCCCCTTTTCCCACCAACAAACAAATAGTCATGAACCACAACCAAATACCATACTCACATTATTACGCGTACAAATAGTGACATGTAGGAGCCAAAAACAAAAGCAGAGATAGCTCAATCCAAAGAGAGAGCGAGAGAGAGCAGACAGAGAGCCAGAGCCCAGAGACAGCAGCAGAGAGAAGCGAGAGCCGAGAGCACAGAGAGAGCAGAACAGACGAGAGAAGATAGAGAGAGAGACGTGCCAAGTCAGAGAGCAGAGGAGAGCTGCAGACAGAGAGACTGAGCAGCCCTGAAGAGAGCAGAGAGCCTGGGGAGCAGAGCCCAGCCAGAGAGCCTACGAGAGGAGAGAGCAGCCGACGAAAGAGCACGCAGAGCATGAGAGATAGAAGAGAACATAGAGCGGAGAGAGCGAGCACAGCAGATCGGAGCAGCGACGCCAGATGCGAGAGAGAGAGAGAGCGAGAGAGAGAGAGAGAGAGTTTGGGAAAACAACTGACTGGGTTTTTTTAAACCAAGGGAAAGGGGATGTGATTGGGTAAGGGAAAAGGAGCAGGTGTGTCTTCAGTGACGACTGATTGGCGACTGATGAGCGACACCTGTGACTAGGGCAGAAGGAGAGAAAACAAATATACACAGGATACCTATATCCGTAACAATATTAATTGTAATTTGTAACATATTATGGGTGATGGGCATCCACAAATTAATACATACCATACAAAGCTAGCTTAACATACTAAATGGAGTCTCGGATTTACGTACAGAATAATACAAAAGAGACCAGGTTGGGACCCTGAACCTCTTCTACCCACAAGCCATAAGTCTGTTAAACAGGACTGCTAAATAGCTAATCAACTGGCTACACGGACTGCCTGCATTCACCCTTTTTTGCACTAACTCTCTTGTACTGACTCTATGCACACACACTGGACTCTACCCACACACTCACACATACTTAAACTGACACCCCAACAAACATATACACTTTTTGTGCACTAACTCTACTACTCTGATTCTGTAMCCACACACTCCCACATACTTACACTGACACACCAAATCAAGTGTTATTGGTCACATACACATATTTAGCAGATGTTATTGTGTGTGTAGTGAAATKCTTGTGTTCCTAGCTCCAACAGTGCAGTAATATCTAACAATTCACAACAATACACACATCGAACAGTGRAAGAATGGAAATAAGAAATATATCAATATTAGAGCAATGTCAGAGTGGCATTGACTAAAATACAGTAGAATAGAATACAGTATATACATGAGATGAGTAAAGCAGTATGTAAACATTATTAAAGTCAGTGGTGGAAAAGGTACTCAATTGTCATACTTGAGTAAAAGTAAATATACCTTAATAGAAAATTACTCAAGKAAAAGTGAAAGTCACCCAGTAAAATACTTMTTGAGTAAAAGTCTAAAAGTATCTGGTTTTAAATGTACTTAAGTGGTGTAAAAAGTACTCAATCATCATACTTAAGTAAAAGTACAAAGTCAAATTAAATGTTACACATCAAATTCTTTATATTAAGCAGTGGTAGATGTACTTAAGTATCAGAAGKAAAAGTATGAAACGTAAGAGTCGCAAATCCAAAAAGCAAAACAGCCAGACCKTTAACTTCGTTTGAGCTTTTCTGAAAGGTAACAGTCTTACGGATGCAAGAAGATCTCAGGTATGAAAAAAAGAATGTGGAGTCTCAAGTAGGCAACACTTCAAAATACATCTCTTTCAGACAAAATTGAATTATGCCTTAATAATGAAGGAACATAGCCAGTAAACGTAAGGACTTACAATCACAGTCACTTTGCTTTAGAAAAAACATTCTACAATAGAACCCTATACATAACATGTTTAAATGTTGAGCTCATCAAAAGTACATGTACAGAAATGCACACAACCTCACTGTAGGAATACAGTGGTTTGTGAAAGTATTCACCCCCATGGCATTTTTCCTGGAATTAAAATAGATTTTGGGGGGGGGGGTGTTATATCATTTGATTTAAACAACATGCCTACCACTTTGAAGATGCAAAAAAATAATTGGTGTGGAACAAACAAGAAATAAGGCAAAAAACTGAAAACTTTACCATGCATAACTATTCAACCCCCCAAGTCAATACTTTGTAGAACCAGATTTTGCAGCAATTACAACTGCAAGTCTCTTGGGGTATGTCTCTATTAGCTTGGCACATCTAGCCACTGGGATTTTTGCCCATTCTTCAAAGCCAAACTGCTCCAGCTCCATCAAGTTGGATGGGTTCCGCTGGTGTACAGCAATCTTCAAGTCATACCACAGATTCTCAATTGGATTGGGCTTTGACTAGGCCATTCCAAGACATTTAAATGTTTCCCCTTAAACCACTCAAGTGTTTCTTTAGCAGTATGCTTAGGGTTATTGTTCTGCTGGAAGGTGAACTTCCGTCCCAGTCTCAAATCTCTGGAAGACTGAAACAGGTTTCCCTCTAGAATTTCTCTGTATTTAGCGCCAACCATCATTCCTTCAATTCTGACCAGTTTCCCAGTTCCTGCCGATGACAAACATCCCCACAGCATGATGCTGCCACCACCATGCTTCTCTGTGGAGACGGGGTTCTCGGGGTGATGAGAGGTGTTGGGTTTGCACCAGACATAGCATTTTCCTTTTCCTTGTCTGCATCATTTCCAATCCCCCATATATACTTTTTGGGATAAATATATATATCCATATACATACACATATGTATACATATACACATATATACATACACATTCCTATATAGACATAAATACTTTTTTAGAATATACCTTTATTATTCCCCGCAAACCCTACCACCCTTCCCCCAATTGGAGTAAAATAATAAAGAATAACACTTAGGCTTCTACCTTCAGTTTATACATCTTATACACATTTTACAGACACAATCTATTTTACAATAGTTATATTTTGTTTGTGTTTAGTCCTTCCTCTATTTCTGATGTCCAATCCAGTTTGATTTCTATTTGTAACTGCTTATTTACAACATTTCTGAACCTAATACATTTTTACAGACCCCATCTTGTTTTACATTGGTTATCTTGTATTTAGTCCCACCAGTTGCAGCTCCGTTAAACCCCCTCCCATCTATCTTATCAACACCATCCATTTTGGATTTCTATTGACACATATTTTTTTACAACTGTGCTGTTGATGCTTTCCACCAAAAAGAATTGAACCTTCTATTCTCATAGCTTCTATCCAGATTGTAAATTAAAATAACAAATTTTTGCTAAAATAATTAAATTATATTATTTGACTTGATTGACAATGCCTTTTCAAATCACCCAGTAATTGCTTCTGCGAGCTTGAGTTCAAGGCAAATGTTGGCAAATTCTGTCGCCATTCTGGACCTGTGAACCACAAAAAAGCGAGCTACAGTCAGGACAATACCAAAATAAAATCTTAATGACTCTGCCTCCTTATAGCATGAGATCTTGGCAGAGCGCTGGGAAAGATTGTATCCCCGCATATATATATAACGTTCTATTGGTTCAAAGAATTTATGTATAGTATATTTACTAGAAAAATTAAAAGTGTTAGAAAGTCCGGCTGTTGTTTTGCGGTATCACATAAAACATGTGCCATGGAATGGGTACATCGGAAAATCTCTTTTTTCAATTTATATGGCACTCACGCTGTCAGTTATTTGGAGTCCTTAATGAAATTTGGACTAATATGTTTGAATTCTATATGACATCTTTTCTTTAAACCAAATTTTATCGTTCTTTAATACAGGGCCGAACATACAAGGTTCCATACTTTTTCCCCTTTACTTGCTCTTCCATTTTTTGTAGTGGCTGCAAGAGATGTTTGTAAATGATGGGTTAAGCAGAACTTCATATAGTCTGTTAGCGCCATGTGCTGACATAACTCCACCAGTCCTATTTAGATATCATTCACGTAAAAATTTTAAACCCTTTTAAAAAATGTAATTCGAAAAATAGTTTAAAAAAAAAACAATCAATTAGTATATTTGAGTTTAACCACATGTCACGCCCTGACATAGAGAGCTTTTTATTCTCTATGTGCGTTAGGTAGGGGTGTGATTAAGGGTGGGTTATCTAGGTGAATTATACGTATGTTCTTGTTGCTGGCCTGGGTTTGGTCCAAATCAGAAGACACGCTGTTTATCGTTGTCTCTTGATGTGGGATCATTTTAGGTAGCCATCTTCCGCCATTGTGCCTTTGTTGGATCTTGTTAGGTATTTTGGTATCTTGCCTGTGAGACTACTGCTGAGCGTCCACGTTTAGTTTGTTCGCATTTGTCTAATCTGTGTTTGATAATGCACTGCCAACTGAGGGAGCTTACAGTATATTGGTGTATGTGTGAGTTGTACAGATATGAGTATGTCATAAAAAATCATGTTTACACTATTATTGGAAACTGAATGAGGCTTTGTTTGGTGACTTGGTAAGCTTTTTTTTTCTCCTAAACGCTTTTTAGGCTTGCCATCAACAAAGGGGTTGACTACTTATTAAACCTCAAGACATTTTATAAAACGTAATTCCCATTTTGACATTGTGGGTTATTGTGTGTGTAGGCCAGTGACAAAAAAATTCATAAATTACATGATTTATAAATCAGGGGAACCACAACAAAATGTGGAAAAAAGTCAAGGTGGTGTGAATACTTTCTGAAGTGGACTTCTTCCACATCCACTTCCAATGTGTCACGGGTCGTGTTTTTGTCAAAGCTTGTAATTGCTTATGCTTGACGTTACTTCAGTTTCGCATCAACGCTCAGAGGAAACAAATACACACATAAATTTCCTGATCGTCCTTCTCCTCTCCCTGAACGACTGTCCCCAGAGCAAGCGAAAGTTGTCATCTCAGACATTACTATTTCTACATTTACTAGTTCCACACATACCCGGTGTTATCACATATTCAAGCATACATATCCACAGCATGATCGAGTTGATAGGTCTAAGGTGTAGTTTAACTTATCTAATCTTGTGGTCTTCTTAAATAGAGAGTTCTTCTAAAAATTATTTTCACGCCATTCATGCTGAATGACAAATGGAGACATGAGGTACCTCCATATAGAGCAGAACTAGATGCACACAGACCAATGTTAACTGTACACCACACCACACAACACACACACTCACGACACCACAACCACACACGCACCACACCACAACACACACACACACACACACACACACCAACAGACACTGAGCTCACACATCAGGAGTGGTATTAAGTGCTTGTGATACGTTGAACCTTAACCATAAAACACCTTGTTCTCTGTCCAGCAAAGTGGTCTCGTGGCAATCAAATCGCTAGGAATATTTCTCATCGCTCTCCTGATTTCAAAACTCTCAGTCCTGCCAGAAGTGGAAGAACAAAAAACAAAACTTTTTCCGTGTTCTACTTCAATCAATCCTTTAGAAGAAAGCCTGCGTTAGAAAGATTACCTGTGATTATAACCAGGCTCATGATTCAAATCATTCAAATCAAATTTTATGATTTGTCAACATACACATGCGTTTAGTACAGATGTTTAATCGAGTGTAGCGAAATGCTTGTATGCCTTTCTGAGTCCGCACAATGTCGTAATAACCACAATGTACTGCTAACCTAACCAATCACAACTACTACCTTATAGCACACAAAGTTGTGTATAAGGGATAAAGAATATGTACATAAAGATTTGACTTTTTGGAAATGAGTGATTGGTACATGCTACTGGCATGAGGCACATTACTGCAAGTTAGATGTATAGGATACCAGTACTAATACATTATGACGCATGAGTTAATTGAGGTATGTAAACATCAAAGTGAGGCATAGTTTAAGTGCTAGCTAGTGATAACTGTATTACATAAAGATGCAAGATGCAGTAGATCTGATATAGAGCTAGTATATACATATACATATGAGATGATAATGTATGTAATGTGTAACCACATTATATGTAAGTGGCATTGTTTAAAGTGGCTAGTGGTTACATTCTTTACATGCATTCCATCCAATTCCGCATTAATTAAAGGGCTTGAGTTGATCCAAGTAGTTGGCAGCAGGCCAGTGAATGTTAGTGGTGGCTGCGTTTAACAGTCTGAATGGGCCTTGAGATAGAAGCTGTTTCTTCAAGTCTCTCGTCCCTGCCTTTGATGCACCTTTACTGACTCGCCTTCTGGGGATGATAGCGGCGGTGAAACAGGCATGCTTGGGTGGTTGTTGCCTTGATGATCTTTATGGCCCTTCCTTGGACTCGGGTGTGTACGGTGTCTGGAGGGCAGGTAGTTCTTGCCCCCGGTGATTGGCTTGTGCAGACCTCACTTACCTCTGGAGAGTCCTTACCGTGTGTCAGCGGAGAGCACGTTGAACCGGACTCACCGGTTGATACAGCCCGACGAGGATGTCTTCTCGATTGTTGCTTGTTAGAAGTATTGTGAGTGCTTTGGTGACAAGCGAATTCTTTCAGCTCCTGAGGTTGAAGAGGCGTGCTGCGCTTCTTCAAACGCTGGCTGTGTGGGGTGGACCGCCAATTCAGTTTGGTCCGTGATGTGTTACACCGTTAGAAACTTAAAACTTTCCACCTTCTCCACTACTGTCCCTGTCGATGTGGATTAGGGGTGGTGCTCCCTCTGCTGTATCTGAAGTCCACAATCACCTCCTTTGTTTTTTGAGATGTATGATGTGAGGTTATATTCCTGACACCACACTCCGAGCAGCATCACTCTACCCTGTAGGCCGTCTCTGTCGTTGTTCGGTAATGCAAACCTACCACGCGTTAGTTGTCGTCCGCAAACTTGATATTGAAGTGGGGCGTTATGCCACAGGCAGCTGTGGTGAACAGGGCGTACAGGAGAGGCTCAGATACGCACCCTTTGGGCCCAGTTTAGGGGATCAGCGGGTGGACTATGTTGTCTTACCCATCCACCGCCCTCACACCTCAGCACCCTCACCACCACTATGCTTATAAGGCAGCAAGTGCTACGTGGCAGACCAATCCAAACTCATCCTCGGCATGTCCAGTCCCATCCGCTTATCTCACCAGTCAGACTAGCGGGAAGGCCTGTTTTTTCCGTGCTAAACAAACACGTTTCGTATTTAACAATTTTACATCGTATATACAGATTTGCATACACATTGTATTAAGCCAACTTGAAAAGTTTTACATGTTCAGTCCGGCATTCTGCCAAATGAAAACCGCATTTTGATAAAAAGAAACAGTTTTAACTTAAGTGTCAAATGCGTCTCCCTGTGAGTAGGGACGCTGACATACGCGTAGTTTAATGTTTTTTGAAGCTAGGAAGCATCCCACAACTGTCCCAGACTATGTTTGGAATTTTCTTTCTCGCACCAATGAGAGGACAAGTTGAGATATGTAGGTCAACTTTTTGTTTATGAGGATAGTAGATTGACATAGGCTAGTGCTTTGCGTTCGCTTAGCTACTCATCTGTTGGCTGCACGAAAAGTAACAATGTGGACAGTCTCTTACAATCATCTTCATTATGCGCCTCAGATTCCATAAGGACGGCACAGTTGGCATCCAGGGAATTGGCTATACTAGAGAATGATGATATCTCAGAGAGCCTGTGATGGAGACGGTCCTTCGGCGCACGAAGCGACATCGGAGAAGGGATATTATAATTGGTTATATCCAGCCCAAGGGCAAACAGCCCACTGGCCTGCACAAAGGCATGATTTCTTGGAAGGGGAATTCAAGCATTTATCAGTGCTTTGTCAAGTTCTAATGAGAGACTGTTCTGTGGCAGCCTGAGCCAGAAAAAACTAAGCAGGAGCTCATGGCTTTTCATGGAACTTTCAAGCTCATAATTAAGTCTCGTCAGCAGCATAGAATGTTTAAAAATCGAACACATATAGCGCAGCCCAACATATTGGTACACAATTAATAGGTTGCATAAATAACTCAAAATTAAGGCATATAGGGAGTACCTGCTTCTTGTGTAACTGCTCTAACACAGAATAGCTGCATGTACAAATAAGATGATAGAGAAAATACTCACTTTCCATTTATTTCAGCTATGTTCAATCTATTCTCCACTATGAATAATATAATAATGCCAATGGAACAAAATCTTCTGCTAAATGAACTAGTTGGTAGCCCACAGCCTAGTTAGCTAACCCAGACTCGAGGCGCTAACATAAGGTAACGTCAGAGTATGTTATTCTGTTCTTGACTGAAATAGTTACATTCTTCAAGCTTG
>NW_019950179.1:7533-8881 GCF_002910315.2 Salvelinus sp. IW2-2015 | reverse complement strand
AGTCTGGCATTCTCTGGATTTATGGTGCTTTCAAAACAACTGGAACTCGGAAAAAAACAAGGTCAAATCATGATGACGTCATTGAGCTTCAGGTCTTAGCTCTAGAAAGAGGCCGGATTTACAATTCCGAGTTGGATGACCGTTCAAAACGTATTTTCCCAGTCGGAGCTAGTTTATTCCTGACTTCCCAGTGTTCTTGAACTCACTGAAGTCAAGTTTTTGCAGTTCCGAGTTAACAGTTATTTTGAGTGCGCCACAAATCCTGCTTCATTGACAGCATGGCCAATGTTGAATGTTTATCATTTTAAACTAGGAAAAGAGACCCTTAATCCCAGACATGGACCACACAGCCACTCCACTGAATAGCAGGCTAGTGGTGCTTTGCAATGCGTCTAGTTAGCCACTGTCACTGATTCCTTCCAAACCATTCATTGTTGAAGTTGCGATTTCCAACTTGTTGTGTAATGTTTATGTCCAATAGCCGATAAGCACTAATATGTTTTATCTATTATTTATCTTCATATGATTTGCCAGTAGATTGTCGACTAGATTCATGATGATGATGATTGCTAGCTAAGATTTTTAAGGTATGATTTTGACATAATCAGTCCAATCAAAGCTACTGTACATATAATGTGATTTTATCTGTGGCCAATGGCCTTGAGCCTTCTTGGATGGGCATTTCTAATGTACCTATGTGGCAGCACCCAAGGGGCTAGAATTCTCCAGGTCTCCCCTTAGACTTGGAGGTGCCGTAGTTTCCCCATGAGTGACAGAACACTGAGCCAATCAAGGCGCAACACTTGTATTTTCAGCTGGCTGCTCCACCACCACTAAAAAGCACTGAGCTGGGCTGAAACACCTGCATTTTGGAGCTGCCTTACTCAAAAAAACAAAAAAGAAACCATGATTGTATGCAGCTTTATTAATTCAAAGATATATACATTATATATATTTTTTTACATTGTTTGCAAACTGATATGTGTCACGTATTAATGCCAAAATAACATGCAAAACAGGCAAGCCCCCAATTTTGGGGTGGGATATTATTTATTTTGCTAAAGATTTGGGGCTCAAAACAGCCCCCCCCCCCCTGAATGACGGGCCGCCACTGCACCCGTAAGTGATTCATTGAGAGTCCTGCAATAATGAGGCTGGTCGACCCCACACTCCAAATCACACTATTCTTTGGTGGTGAAGATAGTGGCAGTATATTTTTCAACATATTCAGATATATCAGTGTCCTGAACCTGCCATATCTATTCATAAATGAATGTATGATTATTAGAATTGACAAATTATCAAAGTATTCTGCAGATAGAAAAATGTATTGTACAAATATTTGAGT
>NW_019950179.1:0-3169 GCF_002910315.2 Salvelinus sp. IW2-2015 | reverse complement strand
ACTGACCAGACCAGTTTAAAAAGCAGTATCAGTCAAAAGACAGACAGTGAGGTATCAGATTTAGATTGTATTGAGTATACAGTCCACACCATATCTATTTTGACAGTATCAGTCACGGCCGTCGAAAGAAGTGGACCAAAGTGCAGCGTCATGAGCGTACATTTTCTTTATTTTGGAATGACGCCAACAAAACAACAAACGAAGAACCATCCATGAAGCTTACAGGGCAATAGTGCCACTGACAAAAGTCAACTTCCCACACTGAAAGGAGGAAAAAGGGCTACCTAAGTATGATTCCCAATCAGAGACAACGATAGACAGCTGTCCCTGTCCCTGAGTACCCCCCCCCAAAGGTGCGGACTCCGGCCGCAAAACCTGAACCTATAGGGGAGGGTCCGGGTGGGCATCTATCCGCGGTGGCGGCTCTGGTGCGGGACGTAGACCCCGCTCCAACTCTGGCTCACCCCGTTTTGGTGGCGCCTCTGGTGTGGGGACCCTCGCTGCTGACCCCCGGACTGGGCACCCTCGCTGCGGGGCCCGGACTGGGCACCGTTGCCGGAGGTTCCGGACTGTGGCCCGTCGCCGGAGGCTCCGGACTGTGGCACGTCGTCGGAGGCTCCGGACTGGGGAACTGTCGCCGGAAGCTCCGGACTGTGGAGGTGCACTGGAGGCCTGAGGCGTGGGACCGGTACAGGTGGCACCGGGCTGCAGACGCGCACCTCAGGGCGAGTGCGGGGAGGTGGCACAGGACATACCAGGCTGGGGAGACATACAGAAGGCTTTGTTCTTGGCGGAGGCACCGGCTACACTGGGCCGTGGAGGGACACTGGAGGTCTCGAGCGTAGAGCACAACCCGTCCTGGCTGGATGGTGACTTTGGCCAGGCACGTGCGGGGTGCAGGCACAGGACACACTGGGCTGTGCAGACGCACCGGAGACACAGTGCGCAGAGCCGGCGCAGGATATCCTGGGCCGTAGTGACGTACTGGCGGCTAGATGCGCTGAGCCGGCACCATCCGTCCTGGCTGGACGCCCACTCTAGCCCGGCCGATCCGGGGAGCTGGAAGGTAGCGCACTGGGCTGTGAACGCTCACTGGAGACACCGTGCACTCCACCGCATAACACGGTGCCTGACCAGTATGACACTCGCCACGGTAAGCACGGGGAGTTGGCTCAGGTCTCCAACCTGACTCAGCCCAACTCCCTGTGTTCCTCACCCCAAAATAATTCTGGGGCTGCCTCTCGGGCTTCCTTGCTAGCCGTGTACGTGTCGCCAACTCCATTCTCCGGTATCCCTCCTCGCACTGTTCAATTGAATGCCTGGCACTCTCCCTGGGTCGACCGACCACCTCTCTACCTCCTCCCAGGTTGTCTCATACTCCTGGCCACGCTGCTTGGTCCTTTTGAGGTGGGTAGTTCTGTCACGGTCATCAAAAGAAGTGGCCCAAAGTGCAACGTGGTGAGCGTATATTATTCTTTATTTTGGAATGACGCCAACAAAACAAGAAACAAAGAACCATCCATGAAGCTTACAGGGCAATAGTGCCACTGACAAAAGTCAACTTCCCACACTGAAAGGAGGGAAAAGGGCTACCTAAGTATGATTCCCAATCAGAGACAAGAATAGACAGCTGTCCCTGATTGAGAACCATACCCAGCCAAAACATAGAAATAAAAGAACATAGAAACCAAAACATAGAATGCCCACCCCACATCACAGCCTGACCTAACCAAATAGAGAAATAAAACTTCTCTCTAAGGTCAGTGCGTGACAATTAGAGGTATCAGATTTAGATTGTATTGAGTATACAGTTTACACCATATCTATTTTAACAGTGAAGCTAACATTTTAAGTGTGACTCTATACTCCAAGATTTTGGATTTCAGATCAAATGTTTCATTTGAGGTGACGTATTAAGTCACCTTTTTATTTGACGATATTTTAACACATCTGTTTCACCGTTTTGAAATGAAAGCACTTTATGTATCCAGTCCCCCAATTTGAAGAAGTTATAAGTATTCTGACAAATGTACTTATAGTGTAATAAAGTAGTCAAAAGTTGAGAATTTTGGTTGTACACTTGTTGGTTGCATTTGCAGTTTGTTTTGGTTGTGTTTTGCACGATAGTAACTGAATATTGGATGATGACTGGAGTAATTTTCTGTCTAAGTGAGTAGATAACATGTTTCTAAACATGATCAAATTAATCCTGAGACTACAACAAAACATGCTAACCTCTCACCATACCAATAACAGAGGCTACAACAAACATACTAACGTCTCACCATTACCAATAACAGAGGATACAATAAAACATACTAACCTCTCACCTTACCAATAACAGAGGCTACAACAAAACATGCTAACCTCTCACCATTACCAATAACAGAGGCTAACAAAAACATACTAACGTCTCACCATTACCATAACAGAGGATACAATAAAACATACTAACCTCTCACCATTACCAATAACAGAGGCTACAAACAAAACATGCTAACCTCTCACCATTACCAATAACAGAGGGGGTATGACTCTTGTGCCTCTGTAACTTCTCATTCATCATCATTCACAATTCATTCATGATATATTCATGATCATGGTAGCATCCACATGAATTTTGAAGTGTGCAGAAACATCTTCAATTCTTTCAATTCTTACAATACAAGTGAAGTGACTCCAAAATGACAGGACATTATTCACCATTCAGTTTCTATCAGGAAAAACATCTAAACACAACCAAAACAACAAGCAAATGAATTTAACAAGTTAGTAGAATCACAAGTTGATGTAATCACTGCAAGCAAAGAATCTTGGACCAAACACTAAACTTTTGACTAAATTAATTTATCCAATAATTAGACTAAACGGTAAAAAAATATGTATGAAAACCTTTTAAATAAAAGGTGACATTCTGTACTGTCACCTAATATGAAACATTCTATCTCAAATCCAAAATGCTGGAGCATAGCACAACATTTAAAACTGTAAGCTTCACTGTCCAAACACATATGGTGTGGACTATGTGTCCCTGGTAAACACATGTGGATCTGATGAACAGTTATCACTTGTTGACCAACTACAGGATACTGACCTCAGAGTCTCCAGTTTACAGTGGAGATTCCCAGTCCAGCAGAGAGCAGCTTCACTCTTGAATCCTTCGAGGTTC
>NW_019950178.1:6402-8887 GCF_002910315.2 Salvelinus sp. IW2-2015 | reverse complement strand
CAGACTTGAACCCTGTCTCTGGAGAGACCTGAAAATAGCTGTGCAGCGACGCTCCCCATCCAACCTTACACGCTTGAGAGGATTTGAATAAAATGGAGGAAACTCCCAAATACAGGTGTTGCCAAGCTTGTATCGTCACACGAAGAAGACTCAAGGCTGTAATCGCTGCCAAAAGTTTCTTAACAAAGTACTGAGTAAAGGTCTGAATACTTATGAAATGATAATATTGATTTTTGTTTTATAAATTTTGCTAAAATTTTCTTAACATCTGTCTTTGCTTTTGTCATTATGGGGTATTGTGTGTTAGATTCTCTCTCTCCTCTTCTCTTTGTGCTCCATCGTATTGTAATGTTAAAATAGCCTTCACGCTAAATCCACATGCCTGCGCTTTATCATAATGGAGCACTGAGTGTACTGCGTTTGAGAAAGGAGAAGTCCGCCTGTGTGTTAATTAGAACCGACCAAACGCAGAAGGAGAGAACACGATGTTGCATAGAACCACCGAGAAGTGCGTGAAGCGCGATTACCTCAGACGTGCAGAGCCAACACCACTAAGACCTAAACGTAGGTTATGCGTGAGTGTGACAAATATCTTGTAGTTTGTGTGCATATTGTGTGTGTGTGTGTGTGTCCCCTAAGACGCTTCTTCTCTGCCCTTTCTCGTACGTTTACCCGATCTGTACCCGATCTCATGTCTACACATAAAGGGTGCGTCAATGACCATATGGATATAGACACTAATAATCCTAGATCGACAGCATCGTCCACTATGAATACAGCGCTCTTTTCGCAGGTCGTTTGGTAGATGTTGGACTCTGGGGTGACGGTGTCTACGATAGATGGGAAACGTGTAACAGAAGATCAGATATGAGGAGAGAGCAGGCAGGGAGGGATATAAGAGAGGAGAGGATGATGAGAACGCGGATTGTGTGATAAAGCCGAAGGTGCGTGCATTACAAGATGCATGTTAGAGAGCAGGGCCTTCCCTTGACCAGAAGAAACCCCGAGCAGAGAGGAGAGCGAGAGAGAGGAGATGACCTGGTGGTGTGAGTTTTGACGTGAACCTTTCCGAGAGTCCCCCAGCAACGCCAAGGATTCTGAAGAGGCATTTACCTGCTTCCTAGAAGAGCATTACACACAGAGAGATCCAGAGACACACAGAGACAGATGAGACCGACAACACAGATAGAGACAGAGACACCAGAGAGACAGAGACACAAGAGACACGAGTGACAGACGAGACCGACACACAGAGAGAGGACAGAGACACAGAGAGACACGGAGTGACAGAGAGACAGAGACACACACCTGGTGGATGGAAAGGGATGACATTCAGGATGCCAGCTTACTCCTCTCTCTTCATCCTCCTCTCTCTCCTCTCTTCTCCCTCATCCTCCTCTCCTCTCATCCTCCTCTCTCCTCTCTCTCATCCTCTCTCCTCTCTCCATCCTCCCTCTTCATTGGCTCTGGCTGGACCACTCAAGGACATTCAGAGACTTGTCCCGAAGCCACTCCTGCGTTGTCTTGGCTGTGTGCTTAGGGTCGTTGTCCTGTTGGGAGGTGAACCGTCGACCCCAGTCTAAGGTCCTGAGCGCTCTGGAGCAGGTTTTCTTTAAGGATCTTTCCCTCGATCCTGACTAGTCTCTGCCGCTGAATAACATCCCCACAGCATGATGCTGTCACCACCATGCTTCGCCGTAGGGATGGTGGCAGGTTTCCTTCAGACGTGACGCTTGGCATTCAGGCCAAAGAGTTCAAACTTTGGTTTCATCAGACCAGAGAATCTTGTTTCTCATGGTCTGAGAGTCTTTAGGTGCCTTTTGGCAAACTCCAAGCAGGCTGTCATGTGCCTATTACTGAGGAGTGGCTTCCGTCTGGCAACTCTACCATAAAGGCCTGAATGGTGGAGTGCTGCAGAGATGGTTGTCCTTCTGGAAGGTTCTCCCATCTCCACAGAGGAACTCTGAAGCTCTCTCAGAGTGACCATCAGGTTCTTGGTCATCTCCTTGACCAAGGCCTTTATCCCCTGATTGCTCAGTTTGACCGGTCGGCCAGCTCTAGGAAGAGACTTGGTGGTTCCAAACTTCTTCCATTTAAGAATGATGGAGACCACTGTGTTCTTGGGGATCTTCAATGCTGCAGAAATGTTTTGGTACCCTTCCTCAGATCTGTGCCTCTACACAATCCTGTCTTTTAAAAAATATATGTAACCTTTATTTCA
Organism: Salvelinus sp. IW2-2015; assembly: GCF_002910315.2. Taxonomy (NCBI): domain Eukaryota; kingdom Metazoa; phylum Chordata; class Actinopteri; order Salmoniformes; family Salmonidae; genus Salvelinus; species Salvelinus sp. IW2-2015. Next base: position 6,666 of record NW_019950178.1, on the reverse strand, counting down.
CTAAGCAAGTCAGTTAAGAACAAATTCTTATTTCCAAATGTTTTTTATTTTTTATTTAACCTTTATATTTTTTATTTAACCTTTATATACATTGTAGAATAATAGTGAAGACATCAAAACTATGAAATAACACATTTTTGGGTTGCATCATGTAGTAACCAAAAAACTGTAAACAAAACAAAATATATTTTATACTCACAATTCTTCCAATTAGCCACCCTTTGCCTTGATGACAGCTTTGCACACTCTTGGCATTCTCTCAAC
>NW_019950178.1:0-1277 GCF_002910315.2 Salvelinus sp. IW2-2015 | reverse complement strand
AAGTTTTAGGTTGTAGTTATTATAGGAATTATAGGACTATTTCTCTCTATACCATTTGTATTTCATATACCTTTGACTATTAGATGTTCTTATAGGCACTTTAGTATGGCAGTGTAACAGTATAGCTTCAGTATAGCTTCTCTCGCCCCTACCTGGGCTCGAACCAGGAACACAACATTCCTCCCCTCGCCCCTACCTGGGCTCGAACCAGGAACACATCGACAACAGCCACCCTCGAAGCATCGTTACCCATGCAGAGCAAGGGGAATAACTACTCCAAGTCTCAGAGCGAGTGGCGTTTGAAACGCTATTAGCACGCAACCCGCTAACTAGCTAGCCATTTCACATCGGTTACACCAGCCTAATCTCAGGAGTTGATAGGCTTGAAGTCATAAACAGCTGCTGGCAAAACGCACGAAAGTGCTGTTTGAATGAATGCTTACGAGCCTGCTGGTGCCTACCACCGCTCAGTCAGACTGCTCTATCAAATCATAGACTTAATTATAACATGATAACACACAGAAATACGAGCCTTTGGTCATTAATATGGTCGAATATGGAAACTATCATTTCGAAAACAAAACGTTTATTCTCTCAGTGAAATACTGAACCGTTCCGTATTTTATCTAACGGGTGGCATCCATAAGTCTAAATATTGTTGTTACATTGTACAACCTTCAATGTTATGTCATAATTATGTACAATTCTGGCAAATTCATTACGGTCTTTGTTAGGTAGAAATGGACATCACACAGTTCACAACGAGCCAGGCGGCCCAAACTGCTACATATACCCTGACTGCTTGCACAGAACTCAAGAGAAGTGACACAATTTCCCTAGTTAWAAGAAATTCATGTTAGCAGGCAATATTAACTAAATATGCAGGTTTAAAAATATATACTTGTGTATTGATTTTAAAGAAAGGCWTTGATGTTTATGGTTAGGTACACATTGGTGCAACGACAGTGCTTTTTATATACGAATGTGCTTGTTAAATCATCACCCGTTTGGCAAAGTAGGCTGTGATTCGATGATAAATTAACAGGCACCGCATCGATTATATGCAACGCAGGACAAGCTAGATAAACTAGTAATATCATCAACCATGTGTAGTTAACTAGTGATTATGTTAAGATTGATTGTTTTTTATAAGATAAGTTTAATGCTAGCTAGCAACTTACCTTGGCTTCTTGCTGCCCTCGCGTAACAGGTAGTTGGCCTGCCACGCAGGCTCCTCGTGGAGTGCAATGTAAGGCAGGTGGTTAGAGCGTTGGACT
>NW_019950177.1:0-8888 GCF_002910315.2 Salvelinus sp. IW2-2015 | reverse complement strand
GGTAGAGAGATTGAGATACTCTGTGTGTGTGGATTCTGTGGAGAGAAGGGTATATACCAGGCTATGTTGTCCAACTTGAAGAATGATACTTCTGGGTGTGGATCTGTGGAGAGACAGGGGTATACAGCTATGTTGTCCACTGAAGAGATACTCTGTGGTGTGGATGTTGGAGAGACAGGGTATACCAGGCTATGTTGTCCAACTGAAGAGAATACTCTGTGGTGTGGATCTGTGGAGAGACAGGGTAATACCAGGCTATGTTGTCCAACTGAAGAGATGCTCTGTGTGTGGATGTGTGGAGAGACAGGGTATACCAGGCTATGTTGTCCAACTGAAGAGATACTCTGTGGTGTGGATGTGTGGAGAGACAGGGTATACCAGGCTATGTTGTCCAACTGAAGAGATACTCCTGGTGGTGGATCTGTGGAGAGACAGGGTATAGCCAGGCTATGTTGTCCAACTGAAGAGATGCTCCTGTGTGTGGATGTGTGGAGAGACAGGGTAACCAGGCTATGGTTGTCCAACTGGAAGAGATACTCTGTGGTGTGGATGTGTGGAGAGACAGGGTATACCAGGCTATGTTGTCCAACTGAGAGATACTCTGTGGTGTGGATCTGTGGAGAGACGGGGTATAACCAGGCTATGTTGTCCAACTGAAAGAGATGCTCTGGTGTGTGGATGTGTGGAGAGACAGGGTATACCAGGCTATGTTGTCCAACTGAAGAAGATACTCTGTGTGTGGCATGTGTGGAGAGACAGGGAAAATCAGGCTACAATGGATTCAAACTCTATTTTCTAGTTGTGCTCCGAAGCCGACCGGACAGGGGTTATGTATGAAGGAGATAACAGGACAGGGGTTATGTATGAAGGAGATAACAGGACAGGGGTTATGTATGAAGGAGATAAACAGGCTAGGGGTTATGTATGAAGGAGATAACGGACAGGGGTTATGTATGAAGGAGATAACAGGACAGGGGTTATGTATGAAAGGAGATAACAGGACATGGGTTATGTATGAAGGAGATAACAGGACAGGGGTTATGTATGAAAGGAGATAACAGACAGGGGTTATGTATGAAGGAGATAAACAGGACAGGGGTTATGTATGAAGGAGATAATGGACAGGGGTTATGTATGAAAGAGTAACAGGACAGGGTTATGTATGAAGAGGTAGGTAACAGGACAGGGGTTATGTATGGAAGAGGTAGGTACACAGGACAGGGGTTATGTATGAAGGAGATAAGGACAGGGTTATGTATGAAATGACTAACAGGACAGGGGTTTATGTATAAGAAGGAGGTAGATAACAGGACAGGGTTATGTATGGAGAGTATGGATAGGTAAGCAGGATAACAGGACAGGGGTTATGTATGGAAGAGGTAGGTAACAGGACAGGGGTTATGTATAGAAGAGGTAGATAACAGGACAGGGGTTATGTATGGAAGAGGTAGGTAACAGGACAGGGGTTAAAAAATCAAATCAAATTGTATTTGTCACACGCCGTGAAATGCTTACTTACAAGCCATTAACCAACAATGCAGTTCAAGAAATAGAGTTAATCAAATATATACTAAATAAACTAAAGTGACTATGCAGGGTGGGGGAAGGGGGGTTAGGTTCAATGTAAATAGTCCGGTAGCCATTTTATTAATTTTTCAGGAGTCTTATGGCTTGGGGGTAGAAGCTGTTAAGGAACTTCAGTCCCTTCGATGTTAATGGGGAACTGTACGGCCCTCCTTTTCCTATAGTCCGCGATCAACTCTTTTGTCTTGCTCACATTGAGAGAGAGGTTGTTGTCCTAGCACCACACTGCCAGGTCTCTGACCTCCTCCCTATAGGCTGTCTCATCGTTGTCGGTGATCAGGCCTACCACTGTTGTGTCATCGACAAACTTAATGATGGTGTTGGAGTCGTGCTTGTCCACGCAGTCATGGGTGAACAGGGAGTACAGGAGGGGACTAATCAAGCACCTGAGGATCAGCGTGGTGATGTGTTGCTACCTACTCTTACCACCTGGGGGCGGCCCGTCAGGAAGTCCAGGATCCAGTTGCAGAGGGGGGTGTTTAGTCCCAGGGTCCTTAGCTTAGTGATGAGCTTTGTGGACACTATGGTGTTGAAAGCTGAGCTGTAGTCAATGAACAGCATTCTCACATAGGTGTTCCTTTTGTCCAGGTGGGAAAGGGCAGTGTGGAATGCAATTGAGATTGCATCATCTGTGGATCTGTTGGGGCGGTATGCAAATTGGAGTGGGTCTAGGGTTTCTGGCATGAGGTTGTTGATGTGAGCCATGACCAGCCTTTCAAAGGACTTCATGGCTACAGACGTGAGTGCTACGGGGCGGTAATCATTTAGGCAGGTTACCTTCGCTATCTTGGGAACAGGGACTGTGGTGGTCTGTTTGAAACATGTAGGTATTACAGACTCGGTCAGGGAGAGGTTGAAAATGTCCGTGAAGACACATACCAGTTGGTCCGCGCATGCTTTGAGTCCACGTCCTGGTAATCCGTCTGGCCCCATGGCTTTGTGAATGTTGACCTGTTTAAAGGTCTTGTTCACATCGGCTACAGAGAGCGTGATCACACAGTTGTCTGGAACAGCTGAGGCTCTCATGCAGTTTTCAAGCCCTGRTACYTACGACGAGTGTCAGAGCCGGTGTAGTAGGATTCAATCTTCGTCCTGTATMGACGCTTTGCCTGTTTAATGGTTCGTCTGAGGGCATAGTGGGATTTCTTATAAGTGTCCGGATTAGTGTCCCGCTCCTTGAAAGCGGAAGCTCTGGCCTTTTAAGCTCGGTGCGGATGTTGTCTGTAATCCATTACTTCTGGTTGGGAAATGTACGTTCAGTCACTGTGGGGACGACGTCGTCGATGCACTTATTGATGAAGCCGATGACTGAGGTACTCCTCAATGCCATTGGATGAATCCAGGAACATATTCCAGTCTGTGCTAGAGGCAGCAGTTACTCTTCCTGGGGTTTATTATGGATCCAGGAACATATTCCAGGCTGTGCTAGAGGCAGCAGCTACTCTTCCTGGGGTCCAGCAACATTAAGGCAGTTATACAGTTTTAAAACATTACAATACATTCTCAACAGATTAAGTGTGTGCCCTAAGGCCCCTACTACATATCTACTACACTAAATCCATGTGTACGTGTGTGTATAGTGCATATGTTATCGTGTGTGTGTATGCATGTGTCTGTGCCTATGTTTGTGTTGCTTCACAGTCCCTGCTGTTCCATACAGTGTATTTTTATCTGTTTTTCTATATAATTTTACTGCTTTCATGTGTTACTTTATGTGGAATAGAGTTCCATGTAGTCATGGCTCTATGTAGTACTGTGCYCCTCCCATAGTCTGTTCTGGACTTGGGGACTGTGAAGAGACCTCTTGTGGGGTATATATGGGTGTCTGAGCTGTGTGCCAGTAGTTCAAACAGACAGCTCGGTGCATTCAACATGTCAATACCTCTCACAAATACAAGTAGTGATGAAGTGAATCTCTACTCCACTTTGAGCCAGGAGAGATTGGCATCCATATTATTAATGTTAGATCTCGGTGTACATCCAAGGGCCAGCCGTGCTGCTCTGTTCTGATCAAATTGCAATTTTCCTGAGTCCATCTTTGTGGCACCTGACCACACGACTGAACAGTAGTCCAGGTGCGACAAAACTTGGGCCTGTAGCACCTGCCTTGTTGATAGTGTTGATAAGGCAGAGCAGTGCTTTATTATGTACAGACTACTTCCCATCTTAGCTGCTGTTGTATCAATATGCTTTGACCATAACAGTTTACAATCCAGGGTTACTCCAAGCAGTTTAGTCTCCTCAACTCGATCAATGCCACATTATTCATTAGAAGATTTAGTTGAGGTTTAGGGTTTAGTAAATAATTTGTCCCAAATACAATGCTTTTAATTTTTTTAATATTTAGGACAAAATTATAACTTGCCACCCACTCTGAAACTAACTGCAGCTCTTTGTTGAGTGTTGCTGTCATTTCAGTCTCTGTAGTAGCTGACATGTATAGTGTTGAGTCATCCACATACATAGACACACTGGCTTTCCTCAGTCAGTGACATGTCGTCAGTAAAAATTGAAACAAGTAAGGGGCCTAGACAGCTGCCCTGGGGAATTCCTGATTCTACCTGGATTTTGTTGGAGAGGCTTCCATTAAAGAACCCTCTGTGTTCTGTTAGACAGGTAACTCTTTATCCACATTATAGCAGGGGGTGTAAAGCCATAACACATATGTCTTTCCAGCAGCAGACTGTGATCAATAATGTCAAAAGCTGCACTGAAGTCTAACAAGACAGCCCCCACAATAATTTTATCATCAATTTCTCTCAGCCAATCATCAGTCATCTGTGTAAGTGCTGTGCTTGTTGAATGTCCTTCCCTATAAGCATGCTGAAAGTCTGTTGTTAATTTGTTTACTATTAAATAGCATTGTATCTCCTCAAACACAATTTTTTCCAAAAGTTTAAAGGTTTGGTAACAGGCTGATTGTTGGGCTATTTGAGCCAGTAAAGGGGGCTTTACTATTCTTAGGTAGCAGAAGGACTCTAGCTTCCCTCCAGGCCTGAGGACACACACTTTCTAGTAGAAGATTGAAGATATGGCAAATAGGAGTGGCAATATCATCTGCTATTATTCTCAGTAATTTTCCATCCAGATTATCAGACCCCGGTGGCTTGTCATTGTTGATAGACAACAATCATTTTTTAACCTCTTCCACACTCACTTTACGGAATTCAAAAATTGCAATGCTTGTCATAATTAGGTCCGATATACTTGGATGTGTGGTGTCAGCGTTTGTTTTTGTCATGTCATGCATAAGTGTGCTAATCTTGCCATTCAACAAATCATGAAAGCAGTTCGCAATATCAGTGGGTTTAGTGATGAACGAGCCATCTGATTCAATGAATGATGGAGCGGAGATTGCCTTTTTTCCCTAAATGTAATTTAAGATGATTTTTATGATTTATGTAATTGTTCTTTGTTTCATAGTTAGTTCATAGTTTATTTTTATTTAGTTTAGTCACATGATTTCTCAATTTGCAGTACGTTTGCCAATCAGTTGGGCTGCCATACCTTTTGCCTTATCCCTCTCAACGATACAATTTTTCAAGGGGGATTTAACAGTTTTTACAGTCATTTTCTTAATGGGTGCTTATTAGTAACTGGGATAAGCAATTTCATAAATGTGTCAAGTGCAGTGGGCAGCTTGATGAAAGCCAGTCAATATTTAAATCACCCAGAAAATATACTTCTCTATTGATATCACATATATTATCAAGCATTTCACATGTTATCCAGATACTGACTGTTAGGACTTGGTGATCTATAGCAGCTTCCCACCAGAATGGGCTTTAGGTGAGGCAGATTAACCTGTAGTCATATTACTTCAACAGGATTTAACATGAGATCCTCTCTAAGCTTTACAAGAATGTGGTTCTGAATATAAACAGCCACACCTCCACTTTTGGCATTCCTGTCTCTTCTGAAGATGTTGAAAACATGTATTTCTACCACTGTATCATAAACGGTATTATCTAAGGTTCAGAGATGCTCAGAATATGAATGTCATCTGTTGCTAGCAAATGATTGATTCATGAACCTTGTTTCTTAAGCTACATATGATAACGTGTGTCACGTTCTGACCATAGTTCTTTTGTGTTTTCTTTGTTTTAAGTGTTGGTCAGGACGTGAGCTGAGTGGGCATTCTATGTTGTGTGTCTAGTTTTCCCGTTTCTATGTTTGGCCTGATATGGTTCTCAATCAGAGGCAGGTGTTAGTCATTGTCTCTGATTGGGAACCATATTTAGGTAGCCTGTTTTGTGTTGGGGTTTTGTGGGTGGTTGTCTTCTGTCTTTGTGTCTATGCACCAGATAGGACTGTTTCGGTTTTCATATTTGTTGTTTTGTAGTTTGTAGTGTTCACGTTTTTTGTCTTAATTAAACATGATAAACACTAACCATGCTGCGCTTTGGTCCGKTCCCTGCTACACCTCCTCTTCAGACGAAGAGGAGGACATCTGCCGTTACAACGTGGGCCATTTTTAACACTTTACTGGGATGCTTAGCAGAGGTAGACATGTAGACTTCCTGCTAGGGCACTGCTAGGACTTCCTGCTAGGGCACTGCTAGGACTTCCTGCTAGGGCACTGCTAGGACTTCCTGCTAGGGCACTGCTAGGACTTCCTGCTAGGGCACTACTAGGACTTCCTGCTAGGGCACTGCTAGGACTTCCTACTAGGACACTGCTAGGACTTCCTACTAGGACACACCACCTCAGTGTTAACAGTATAACTCTGGTTCATAGGCTCATGATTACTGCATACAATAGCTGTAGGATCAACAGAGGCATTCAGGGCAGTAAGAGGGACATAAATTAGGTTATTTACATTGTGTCTTCCAACGTCCCTGGGATAATGTACATTTGCTGCAGCATTACGACAACTTAGCGACACAATGGTGGGGATTAAATGAGCTGGGCCTGGGTCATTGATAAGTCATTGTCTCAATGGTAGGGATTAAATGAGCTGGGCCTGGGTCATTGATAAGTCATTGTCTCAACGCAGCCTTATAATGCTGTGAAAGGATCTAGGAACCCAAATTATTTACGTGGATCCAACAGCGGAAAGGGACAGAGCTCTGATCCAGAGAGCACGGCCCAGCGGAGGGGGGCCTCGGTGGTCCAGGCTGTGCCCAGGCAGTTGATTGACTAGGACAGGGAGAGGTAGCTGGAGGGACATCCACAGCCATGGAGGGAACATCCCCCAGCAGAAGACAGCTGGTACAGGGGCTCAAAGCGATTTGAAAGTCTTACGTCCGGACGAAGGGGGAAGAAGCCAGAGAACAATTTTTCTCCTTCTTTCTGGATCCGACACGCATCCATTTACGCTCAACTAGAGTCAACAATGAGCAGCCATTTTCTGGATCAAGCTAGCAGAGGGGTACAGTGGTGGAAACTGATCATAGTCCAGGAAGGCCCCATTATGATCCTCTTGGATGATTTTATAGGAAGCATTTAAATATGCTGATAGTCTGAAGAGTCCCTCTAGATATGTGGTGGTTAAACAGTGAAGAGCCCCTCTAGATATGTGGTGGTTAAACAGTGAAGACCCCTCTAGATATGTGGTGGTTAAACAGTGAAGAGCCCCTCTAGAGTATTGGTGGTTAAACAGTGAAAGCCCTCTAGATATGTGGTGGTTCAACAGTGAAGAGCCCTGCTAGATCTGTATGTGGTGGTTAAACAGTGTAGAGCCCCTGCTAGATATGTGGTGGTTAACAGTGAAGAGCCCCTCTAGATATGTGGTGGTTAAACAGTGAAGAGCCCTCTAGATATGTGGGTGGTTAAAACAGTGAAGAGCCCTGTAGATATGTGGTGGTTAAACAGTGAAGAGCCCTCTAGAATATCGTGTGGTGGTTAAAACAGTGAAGAGCCCCTCTAGATATGTGGTGTTGGGTTAACAAGTGAAGAGCCCCTCTAGATATGTGGTGGTTAAACAGTTGAGAGCCCCTCTAGATATGTGGTGGTTAAACAGTGAGAGCCCCTCTAGATATGTGGTGGTTAACAGTGAGAGCCCTGTAGATATGTGGTGGTTAAACAGTGAAGAGCCCTCTAGATACTGTGTGGTTAAACAGTGAAGGCCCTGCTAGATATGTGTGGTTTAAACCAAGTGAATGCAGCCCTCTAGATATGTGGTGTGTTAAACGTGAAGAGCCCTCTAGTATGTGTGGTTAAACAGTGAAGTGAATGGACGCCCTGTAGATATGTGGTGGTTAAACAGTGATAGAGCCCTGCTAGATATGTGGTGGTTAAACAGTGAGAGCCCTCTAGATATGTGGTGGTTAAACAGTGAGGGAAGAGCCCCTCTAGATATTGTGGTGGTTAAAACAGTGAAGAGCCCTGCTAGATATGTGGTGGTTAAAAACAGTGAAGAGCCCTCTAGATATGTGGTGGTTAAACAGTTAAGAGCCCCTCTAGATATGTGTGGTTAAACAGTGAAGAGCCCCTCTAAGATATGTGGTGGTTAAACAGTGAAGAGCCCCTCTAGATATGTGGTGGTTAAACAGTGAAGAGCCCTCTAGATAATGTGGTGGTTAAACAGTGAAGAGCCCTGCTAAGATATGTGGTGGTTACAGTGAAACCTCTAGATATGTGGGTGTTTAAACAGTGAAGAGCCTCTAGATATGTGGTGGTTAAAAAGTGAAGAGCCCCCTCTAGATATGTGGTGGTTAAACAGTGAAGAGCCCCTCTAGATTGTGGTGGTTAAACAGTTGTAAGAGCCCTCTAGATATGTGGTGGTGTAAACAGTGAAGAAGCCCCTGTAAGATATGTTGGTGGTTAAACAGTGAAGAGCCCCTCTAGATAATGTGGTTAAACAGTGAAGAAGCCCTCCTGAATATGTGGGATGGTTAAACAGTGAGAAGCCCCTCTAGAATATGTGGTGGTTAAACAGTGAAGCGCCCTGCTAGATATGTGGTGGTTAAACAGTGAAGAGCCCTGCTACGATATGTGGTGGTTAACAGTGAAATGCCCTCTAGATATGTTGGTGGTTAAACAGTGAAGAGCCCCTCTAGCGTATGTGGTGGTTAAACAGTGCTAAGACGCCCCTCTAGATATGTGGTGGTTAAACAGTGTTGAGCCCTGCTAGATATGTGGTGGTTAAACAGTGAAGAGCCCCTCTAGAATATGTGGTGGTTAAACAGTGAAGAGCCCCTCCTAGATGAGTGTGGTGGTTAAAACAGTGAAGAGCCCTGTAGTATGTGGGTGGTTAAACAGTGAAGAGCCCTGGCTAGAATATGGTGTGGTTAAACAGTGAAGACCCTGCTAGATATGTGGTGGTTAACAGTGAAGAGCCCCTGCTAGGATATGCTGGTGGT
>NW_019950176.1:7540-8889 GCF_002910315.2 Salvelinus sp. IW2-2015 | reverse complement strand
TTGATTCCAAGAGAAATCTTACTGTGGGCTTGAAGAGCATCTCAACATGTAACCCAGACACCTGTCCCAGGTTAGCAGAGATGACCGTTCTGCTGGTCCCTGAAGAAGCACTGAAAGCACTGGACCTGAAGAACCGGTCGTTTTGGTAGAGTACAAAACCAATGGAGTGGTTTGTGTTTTTACTATGCAAAACTGAGTGGAGTAAAATTGAAAGAAAGGGGAGAGGGAGAGCGAAGGGGCGAAGAGAAAGAGAGTGGGAGGGAGAGCAAGCGAGAGAGAGATTGTTGTTCATATACATGAGTAGCTTGACCTTGCCTTGTAGGCTTATCGTGGAAGCCAAATGACTTCTCATTAGTTTACTTATCCATATTGAATTGAATTTATTTTGGGTAACAGACATACACCAAAATGTACAATGTGGACCCAGAGGATATTAATTGTATTAAGTATTAATTAAAACGTTTGTTTCCAAAGTGGTCCTCGATGGTAAAAACAATAACACGGGGCGGCAGGTAGCCTAGTGGTTAGAGCGTTGGGCCAGTAACCGGAAGGTTGGTGGATCGAATCCCCGAGCTGACGATCTGTTGTTCTGCCCCTGAACAAGGCAGTTAACCCGCTGTTCCGAGGCCGTCATTGTAAAKAAGAWTTTTTTCTTAACTTACTTGCCTAGTTAAATWAAAAATAAAAWATGTATAATGTTTAAAAAGGCAATACTAAATTACAAACAACCATAAATATCATGTGACTCAGCTTTATAGGACAATCTAAATGTAGTCAATGCTGACCTGATTTCTGAGACCACAAAGAGCAGTTAAGCTCTCTCTGTGATATCAATTTAAGGAAATTGAAGCTTGAGTCCATACACTATGCATAACAACATTGGCTCACCTGGTGGGAATTTTATGACAATCTGGACATCRGTAGCACCTCCTTTGTCAGCTATCAGTTCAGAGGTATTTGTGTTCAGATTTATTCCGTTTGCCACAAAATTGCCAGAACTTCCTGGAGAAGSARATTAATTTGATTTAGCAATTTAAAGCAGAACAATATATAGTGTTACTTCTGTATTTGTCTGTAGAACAACAGATACAATCCATACCAAACCTTACTGACCAACAGAGGAAACATTAGAAAAATGAGAAGTTTTACCCAGTCTGTCAACACAGATATAAACCATCACTTTAAATGCCAGTATGTAGGTTCACTAGCAGTCCCACTCACCAGTCAGAGCAGTAAACTGGATCCCTACTGAGTCACTTGGTACTTGGACAGACTGGACTACCAGGTTGGGCTGAACCACCAAGGACACATTATTGTGCTGGTCCAGGGAAAACTTCTCCAGGGTCTCT
>NW_019950176.1:0-2452 GCF_002910315.2 Salvelinus sp. IW2-2015 | reverse complement strand
GGTTGAGGCCTGGGGAAGGAGAAACACAGAATAACAGTGTACATGCACCATGCAGACACGCACAAGAGCACACGAACACACAAACACACACCACCACCCATGCACACACTCCAGTACTTTTGGACAGCGTCTTCTCCTGTGAACTCTCCTCACTGGAATTCAGCAGCTGACTGATGGTAGTTACAGCTGCCACTGCGATGTCCTGCAACATGATCAAACCAGGGGATGACCCTCAAGTGTTCAAATCACTGCAGTAACAACCTCACGTTTCTCTCTAGACATGTCATAGTTCACGACTTGATTTCAAAACATGTTTTACCTCTGTGATGTTTGCAGACTGAAGCATCGTGTTAGCTATCTGGCTGCTGTGGTGATGTTTCAGCTGACAGCTGCTCTGGTTGGGAGGTCAGATCTGAGTACTGAAGGCTACTGTAGTAATCACCTGAACTGCTGGAGATCTGAATAGGAGAGAAGGATTTTTTTTAGTATTGTTTTTCAACAGAACATTGTACAAGTGGCAGCAACATGCTGAACTGTGAGTACATTTGGATATTACATTACCACTACTAACTATGTAGCTCAGTTGGTAGAACATGGCACTTGCAACACCAGGGTTGTGGGTTTGATTCCCACAGGGCAACAGTATGAAAATGTATGAAACTACCCTAAGTCGCTGTAGATAAGAGCATCTGCTAAATGACTAAATAAAAAGTAATGTAAAACACAAAATAAAATAAGAATGTTCCTCATCAACTGTTAAGCAGAATAAAGGAACAGAATACATGATCTGAAGGTAAGAGCCAGTTGTTACTGATCTTCAGACTGTAAAATCCACTCCTCATAATGATAACTGTAACTGACCCAAAGAAAGATGAATGCTAAATTGAGACTGGTCATAAATCAAGATAATTAAAAAAATCCTATTGACGTACATTTCCTTGAATGTCACTGAGGGTAAATTCACACTGCAGAATGTGAGGAGAACCAAACATTGGAGATCCAGTGTCATTTAAACATCTTGCTGAGGCTTCTGGTAAACCGGCTGGAGGAAACAAGAAAAAAGGTAATCAAGGGCCTCAGAGTGGTCTAAGGCACTGCATCGCTCTGCCACTAGTGATCCTGGTTCGAGTCTAGGCTCTGCACGGGAGCCAGCTGCGACCGGGAGACCCATGGGGCGGCGCACAATTGGCCCAGCGTCGCCCGGGTTAGGGGAGGGTGTGCACGGCAGGGATGTTCTTGTCCATCGCATGCATACTGGCAGGCCGGGCGCATGCACGCTGGCACAGTGTTTCCTCCGACACATTGGTGCGGCTGGCTTTCCGTACGGGAGTTGCAGCGATGGGATGAGACTAACTACCAATTGGATACCACAAAATTGGATGAGAAAAAAAGTATTATTAAATAAAAAATATAATAAAGATTAGTGTTACCTAATACAACATTCATTAGGATTGTAACAAATAAAAAAAATGATTTCATTTTAGGTGAATAAAAGTAACATACCACTGGTTGTCTTCTCATCACATAACTCTTCTGAATAAGCAGACCAGCCAACYGTTGTTCTTGGGAAGGAGAATCCATCCTTCCTGGTGGAATTGCAGAAATTCTCTATCGAAATAAAATATATTTCAACATGGACCAAATGTGTGACTGCAAACATGAAATACACATTCTGAATGTGAGATCCAAGGAATAGTGTTGTGGACTGTGATCGTGAGATCCAGGTTTATGTACAGTCGTGGCCAAAACTTTTGAGAATTACACAAATATTATTTTTCAAAGTCTGCTGCCTCAGTTTGTATGATGGCAATTTGCATATACTCCAGAATGTTATGAAGAGTGATCAGATGATCTGCAATTATTGCAAAGTCCCTCTTTGCCATACAAATTAACTGAATCCCCCAAAAACATTTCCGCTGCATTTCAGCCCTGCCACAAAAGGACCAGCTGACATGTCAGTGATTCTCTCGTTAACACAGGTGTGAGTGTTGATGAGGACAAGGCTGGAGATAACTCTGTCATGCTGATTGAGTTCAAATAACAGACTGGAAACTTCAAAAGGAGGGTGGTGCTTGGGATCATTGTTCTTCCACTGTCAACCATGGATACCTGTAAGGAAACACGTTCCGTTATCATTGCTTTGCACAAAAGGGCTTCACAGGCAAGGATATTGCTGCCAGTAAGATTGCACCTAAATCAACCATTTATCGGATCATCAACAACTTCAAGGAGAGCGGTTCAATTGTTGTGAAGAAGGATTCAGGGCGCCCAAGAAAGTCCAGCAAGCGCCAGGACCATCTCCTAAAGTTGATTCAGCTGCGGGATCGGGGCACCACCAGTACAAAGCCTGCTCAGGAATGGCAGCAGGCAGGTGTGAGTGCATCTGCACGCACAGTGAGGCGAAGACTTTTGGAAGATGGCCTGGTGTCAAGAAGTGCAGCAAAGAAGCCAC
>NW_019950175.1:8289-8892 GCF_002910315.2 Salvelinus sp. IW2-2015 | reverse complement strand
ATCTGTCCTAGGACCACTGTTCAGCATCCTACATCTGTCCTAGGACCACTGTTCAGCATCCTACATCTGTCCTAGGACCACTGTTCAGCATCCTAAATATGTTATAGGACCACTGTTCAGCATCCTACAGCTGTCCCATGGCCCATTGTTCAGCAGCCTACATATGGCCCACTGTTCAGCATCCTACATCTGTCCTGGACCTTGTATCTCCTTCCAGAGGGCAGCAGTTCAAAACATTTGGCAAGATTGTGTGTAGGGTCCTCTATGATGCACTTGGCCTTGTCCCTCTCCTGTCTATCATAGCCAATGAAATTGGCCCTTGGACATCTATGGTGTCAAGGAATGTTTGCTAGGTCAGATATTGCAAAACATGCAACATACACTGAGTATACTAAACATTAGGAACACCTTCCTAATATTGAGTTGCACACCCCCCATTCATTTTGTCTTGCCCATTCACCCTCTGAATGACACACCATGTCTCGAGGCTTAAAAAATATTCTTTAACCTGTTACTAGGTGGAAAGGAACTAAAAACATACAGAAAACTGGCTCCAAAACTGTCAAGATGCTCGGGCAGGGTGGGAGGCGAAGAAGCACTAGC
>NW_019950175.1:0-3994 GCF_002910315.2 Salvelinus sp. IW2-2015 | reverse complement strand
GGGAGGTAAGTCTGGATTTTACTGGGGAGGACTGGGAGGTAAGTCTGGATTTCAGACTGGGGAGGACTGGGAGGTAAGTCTGGATTTTACTGGGGCTGACTGGGAAGTAAGTCTGTATTTTAGAGTCTTTGAGGAGAGTCATAAAGAAAGGCTGGAGTGCCTGATGTGGACATACAGGTAAACAGCAATAAATTGCTTTTGACTATAGCGTTAAGTAAAGACCCCTTGTGCACACCATGGCCTGGGAAAGTTTGGGCAAATGTTTAAAAGTTTGATTAGTGTTTAGGTGGGGTCAGGGGTTATTGTTTGACGTGTGTGTGTCAAGTTTTGGCGACAATGGGATTTTAATGGGTTTATAACTAGGTTGCATGTCTTGTGTTGCAGCTGGTGACAGTGGAGGATGGTAGAGGGAGACTACCTCTGGACATGGACAAAGATCCAGAGGGACTGTGTGAGATCGTAGCCCAGAGTCGCATCTTAGACGCATCGCTTGTCAGAGAGGTGAGTGTGAGCACATATTCATAGACAGAACTTCACAAAACACACACTCTTGTCTCATCTAATCACACACAAATTCACAATCGAAGATCATTCACAGATCTCATCCATTCTTGGATAAGAAGGAGAGACAATTACTTAATTAATCCCGAATGGGAAATTAATGACTGCTTCTCATGACGTGTCGCTGGCCAGCGCCACACATATAGAAGAAATTGCGCACGTTACTCTTCTTGCCTCTAGTTCCACAAATGCGTTGACTGGTCTGGGTTTAAAGTTAAATCCAGAGTCTGAGACTTAACCTAATTTTCCTTATTCTGCCTCAGGCTCCCTTGAGCAGCACTGGCCTTCAGTCAAACACAGTGCCATTCATTTACTGAACCTTCGTGCTGAGTACTGAAAATACTCCGGCGCCGAAAAGAGATGGCCGCCTCGCTTCGCGTTCCTTGGAAAATATGCAGTATTTCGTTTTTTTATGTGTTATTTCTTACATCGGTACCCCAGGTAATCTTAGGTTTCATTACATACAGTCGGGAGGAACTACTGAATATACGATTAACGTCAACTCATCATCGTTCCTACCAGGAATATGACTTTCCCGAAACGGATCCAGTGTTTTGCCTTCCACCCAATACAATGGATCTGATCCCAGCCGATTCCCAGCGCGACCCGTGCAGCCGTAAACAGGGCAAACGAGCGGGTCTCCTGGTCAGCTTCGAGACGGGCAAAACATCGCGCTCCAACTCCTAACTACTACCCCCAATGTCCAGTCTACTTGACAAGAAGTTGATGAAATCCGAAGCACGGGTAGCATTTCCAGAGAGACATCAGGGATTGCGACGTGCTCTGCTTCCACGGAAACATGGCTAACTCAAGAGGACGCTAACGAGTCGGTGCAGCCAGTGGTTTCTTCATGCATCGCGCCGACAGAAACAAACATCTTCTGGTAAGAAAAGAGAGGGCGGGGGGTTATGCCTCATGAATTTACGAGACGTGTGTGATCATCATAACAACACACAGGAAACTCAAGTCATTTCTTTCACCTGATCTGAACTCCTCACAATCAATGTTCGACCGCATTATCTTACAAGGGAATTTCTCTTCAATCATAATCACAGCCGTATATATTCCCCCCCAAGCAGACACATCGATGGCCTGAACGAACTTTATCTGACTCTTTTAAACTCTGAAACCCACACACCTGAGCTGCATTCATCGTAGCTTGGGATTTTAACAAGGCTAATTCTTAAAAACAAAACTCCCTAAATTCTATCAGATATCGATTTGCACCAGTGCTGGAAAAACCCTAGATCATTGTTATACTAATTCCGCGAGCATATAAGGGCCCTCCCCCGCCCCCCTTTCGAAAAGCTGACCACGGACTCCATTTGTTTGAATCCAGCCCTACAAAAACAGAACTAAACAAACAAGCTCCCGCGCTCAGTCTGTTCAACCGGTCCGACCAATCGAAATCCACGCTTGCAAGACTAGCTTACGATCACGCGGGATTGGAAATATGTTCCGCACTGCGTCCAACAACAATATTGACGAATATGCATGATCGGTGAAACGAGTTCATTAGGAGTGCATGCGAATGATCGTACCCACAGCAAACATAAAACATTCCCCAAACCAGAAACCGTGGATACGCAGCATTCCGTGAACTGAAAGGCGCGAACCACTGCTTTTAACCAGCAAGGTGACCGAAGCATGACCGAATTACAAACAAGTGTAGCTATTCTTCCGCAAGGGCAATCAAAACAGGCTTAATCCCAGACAGAGACAAAATCGAAGTCGCAATTCACAGCTCAGACACAAAGAGTATGTGGCAGGGTCTACCAGTCAATCACGGATTACAAAAAGAAAACCAGCCCCGTCGCGGACCAGGATGTCTTGCTCCCAGACAGGCTAAACAACTTTTTGCCGCTTTGAGACAATACAGTGCTACTTGACAACGCCCGCCTACCAAAACTGCGGTGCTCTCCTTCACTGCAGCCGAGTGAGTAAAACATTTAAACGTGTTAACCCTCGCAAGCTGCAGCCCAGACGCATTCCCAGCCGCAGTCCTCAGAGCATGCCGCATACCAGCTGGTGTTGTTTACGACATAATTCAATTTCAATCCTTATCCAGTCTGCTGTTCCCACATGTTCAAGAGGGCCACCATTTCCTGTTCCCAAAGAAAGCTAAGTAACTGAGCTAAACGAACTACCGCCCCGTAGCACTCACTTCCGTCATCATGAAGTGCTTTGAGAGACTAGATCAAGGACCATATCACCTCCACCTCCTACCGGACCCACCCTAGACCCACTCCAATTTGCTTACCGGACCCATAGAGTTCACAGACGACGCAATCGCAACCACCCACTGCACACTGCCCTAAACCCCATCGTGCGACAAGAGAAACCCATGTGAGAATAGCTGTATCATCGAGTTACAGCCCTCAGCATTATAACACCATATACTCCAAACTCGTCATCAAGCCGAGACCCGGGTTCTCGACCCCGCCCTGTGCAACTGTCGACTTCCTGACGGGCCGCCCCCAGGTGGGAGGGTAGGTAACAACAATCTCCACCCCGCTATCCTTTCCAAAAACACTGGGGCCCCACAAGGTGGCTTCTGAGCCCTCTCCTGTACTCCCTGTTCACCACGACTGCGTTGGCCATGCACGCCTCCAAACTCATCATCAAGTTGCGGATGACACTACAGTGTAGGGCCATTGATTACCAACAACACGAACGGCCCATACAGGGAGAGTGAGGGCCCTCCGGAGTGTGGTGTCAGAAAAATAAACCTCACACTCAACGTCAACAAAACAAAGGAGATGATTGTGGACTTCAGGAAACAGCAGAGGACACCCCCTAATCCCACTCGACGGGTTCAGTAGTGGAGAAGGTGGAAAAGTTTATAAGTTCTCGTGTACACATCACGGACAAACTGAATTGTCCACCCACACAGACAGCGTTTGAAGAAAGGCGCAGCAGCGGCCTGCTTCAACCTCAGGAGCTGAAGAAATTCGCTTGTCCCCAAAGCACTCACAAACTCTACAGTATGCACCAATCGAGACATCCTGTCGGGCTCTGTATCACCGCCTGTACGGCAACTGCCTCCGCCCACAACCGTAAGCTCTCCAGAGGGTAGTGAGGTCTTGCAGAACGCACCACCGGGGCAAATACCATGCCCTCCAGGACCACCTACACCACCGAGTCACAGGAAGCCATAAAGATCACTCAAGGACAACAAACCACCCAACCACTGCACTTTCACCCCGCTATCATCCAGAAGGCGAGTCAGATACAGGTGCATCAAAGCAGGGACCGAGAGACTGAAAAAACAGCTTCTATCTCAAGGCATCAGACTGTAAACAAGCCACCACTAACATTAGCGCCGCTGCCAACATACTGACTCAAAACTCCAGCCACTTTAAAAATGAATTGATGGAAATTATGTAAAAATGTTACCACTAGGCCACTTTAAACAATGCCACTTATATGTATA
>NW_019950174.1:0-8893 GCF_002910315.2 Salvelinus sp. IW2-2015 | reverse complement strand
TCATCCGCCGGGTCGACGACCTCCCCGCCAATGAAGAGCTCTATCTTGGTGTGCGTGGCGTTGGCCTTGATGCGTGTGAGGATGCCGCGGCGCACCGAGCCGATGGTGTCATTGGTGTGAGACCAGATGTCCATGTCATCCACCTGACGACCCTGGTTAGGGAAACGCACAATCAACGTGATGTGCTTCCCCCGGAACGCCCTGAGCGAGAGAAAGGGGAGAAAGAAAGAGAGGGATTGGTCAGTCAAAATATTGGCGCTGAGACTCTGACAAACTAAGTTAGACCTCGCTTTCACAAGTGTGTGTTGGAGTGAGTCCGTGTGTGTGTGTGAGCCTCTCTCCTACCTGGACATGGGCAGTATGGACCTCTCCTCGTGGTAGTCGCTGTCACACTCGTTGATGTACTCCTTGAGCACGGTGAGCACGCGAACCATGCGGATGGCCTCCTGCCGGGCACAGTTGATGCTGTCCTTGTCCCCGTCCAGGACACACAGCGTGTCGTACGACGCCTTCAGACGGTCAAAACACAACTGGATGAAGTCCTCGTGGATCTCCACCTGGTTGACCTGCAGCTTGGGCCCCAGGTTGGTGTAGATCTCCTTCAGCAGGTCGATGGCTCGGCTGGCGATGTCATCAGTACCCTGGATCACCACCTGGTAGAACAATGCAAAGGTGTTTTGTGCACTCTCCTCCTCCAGGGTTAATCCAGGAACCAGATTGTTGTCTATAAAAGCTTATAACAGCGATAAAAGGAGTTTTAACTCGAATGCCTCCCAAGGTAGACCAGTCCTTTGAAATCCAGGTTTTACAGTATGTTCAGAAAGCTTTATAACATTGATAAGCTTTTTAACACTCACCCTCCACAGGTAGTCCAGTCCTATGAGCTCCAAGTCATCCATCATGTAGGCCCTGCGTTTGGCCACTAGTTTGCCCTCGCGGCAGTTGACTGCCTTGAAGAACCTCTCAAAGCACTTCATGCCGTTCTCCGTGAGCAGGGATGGGTCCAGCTGCAGAACATTGTTCTCAAAGAAGTCCTTGTTGATGTCCGGGTCCAGGTCTGGCTCATCTCCCATTAGCTTAGAGTACCTAGAGTTGGAAAAGACAGTATAAAGGCTCATACTTGCTTATAACAAATTATAAAGTATGATCCAACAGGCTTTAAGTAAAGTGCTACCAATAACATTTGAGTTGAACTAACCTGGAATAATTCAAAAGGGAAATCATATTTCATATAATATACAAAACTGGTCTAAACAAATGTGTACATACCATTTGAAGCACGCCTCCCGGTCACAKAGGAAGACGGCGCTCTCAGCCAGACACCTCCAGATCTGCTTGGCCTGAGGAGCACATAGCCACAACTGTCCGTCCTTCAACAGGAACCTGGAGAAAAAGATGGTTCAAAGCAGTTAGACACTAACAGAGGACTCAGAATGGCCACTTTCATTCCCACAGACGGAGAAATGCCTCGCCGCCCAGAAAAGCAGTCAAGGGTCATTGTTTTCATCCTGAGATGCCTGGAGACAGCTGCCTGCCTTACCTCAGGAAGTTGAGCCTCTCCTGGACCTCCTGAACATGACTGTAGCGACTGCCCACTCTGACCGTCTGAGGGTCAAAGTCTGCGTGTTCAGCTTTGGAGAACGGTCTCATGGTCTCCATGTAGGCAGACAGGTTCTCAGCCACCAGAGTGACCAGGGCATGGTTGTGCTGCAGCTGGTTGATCAGGTCATGACGATAGAACACATGAGGACTCCTCTGGGTCTGACTGTATGAGGAAGAGGAAAGGGAAAGAGAGAAGTGTAATATTTCATCACAAGCTATGACTCAATGGGAAAAGGAGATGAGAGCGAGAGAGAAAGGCAGGTGGAGAGTCTTTCGTTACCTGAGGTTCTGAGGAGCTTCCCCAAACAGGCTGCAGATCTCTCTGATCTGCTTCAGGGCAGGTATGACCCACTTGTCGTTGGTGCGCAGCTCCTCGATGAAGCGGTCTATCCACTGGATCTTCTGGGTGTCTCTGTCCTGTTGGAACACACAGAAGCACAGAGCAGGGTCCTAGTCATTAGGGACCATCGTAGCAAAACATTTTGCAACAGAAAACAAAAAAACAAGAGATTCTCATTTGACAWGGTTCGGTAGAACGTCCCAGTTTCAGTCTGTTTTCTTTCGTTTGGTGCCTAATGAATACAACCCAGTAYCAGTAACAGTAGTTTTACCTGAGAGCAGCTGTAGTCCAGTATCTTGATGTGTGCGCTGAGGGCCTGGTCCATGATGTCCACGGGGACGTCGTCACTGTGAGCCAGGTTCCACAGCAGGTTGAGCACCTTGTGGGCCATCACTCCATCCTTATCGTCCTCCGCCAGACGACGGATCAGCTCCAGCAGCTTCTCACGCTGCTTCTTACTCGCATTCGTCCAACTCTCCTTGAAGCAATCAAAGAGATGGTCGAGCTGCTCTGGAGAGAAGTCCCAGGCCAGTTTGGCCAGAAGGTCATGGACGTTCTTCACTATGGCTTCGTGCTTACCAGCCTGACATAGAAACAGACACGGAAGACACTTAGGCATGGTTCTAAAAACAACCCCTTCCTTCTTATAAAGGAAAAGGTCTCTCTTGCAAAATATATATTTTTCACAAATGAGAATAACCTGTATAGGTTCAATGAATAGGAAGTACATTAKAATTCAAYATGGAGCCARCCCCATATTGCTMAGACCCATTTTRCCATGACACGTTTAACTCAGTACCTGCGCTGCCCAGATGTTGTCCAGGTCCTGCATGGTGAGGGCTTTCTCCTTGATGACGAAGCGGAGTATCTTCTCTAGTTTCTCTACATACTGAGGCTGGTGGAGGCTGTCCCTCAGCACGATGGACAGGATGTGGTTCTGCTGGATCCACTCCTGAGAGAAAGGGAGAGAAAGACAAACGTCAGGCATAGATTTGCATTCCTGTGGAGAAATTCCATGTCCAATTTGACTGACGGAAATTGAACTGGAATTGACTATAAAACTCTGATGAGCAATTTAAAAGCGCTATACAAATCCAGTCCATTATCATTCATAAGGAGTAACTGTTAGGGGCTAGGTGACTCACCGCCATGCGTTCTGCCGTCAGCCACTCCTCCTCCTCGGGGTTGCCATGCCGATGCGTGTAGTAGGACACACTGGAGATGACCTTGTTGACCTCATTCAGGGCATTCATCTTGCCGTTGAACGAGGAAATCTGCAATAACCTGGGGACCAATCAACAAATGAAAAGCATAAACATCTTATCGAAAAGGAAAATTCCACCCAAAAGCTATCTTTTGGTATTTGTTTCATTAGTCCATTGTTGACATAGTCCCAAAATGTTTTGCATGTCAGAAAAATACCAGCTGTATTTTGAAAGTTATACATCTTGGGAAAAAAATGTGCATGTCAGCAAACAAGTTTGGGACTATGTCAATAATGGACTAATGAAAGAAATACCAAAACATKTTTTTTGGGCGGAGTTTTCCCTTAATAATAAAACAGCAGTTGACTGTCCAAAACACTCATCATACGAGGTTGCTCAAGGAKTCTCACCTAAGGATCATTTTCAACCTAAATATCTCCAAGTTCTTGACGGTCTCCTCCTGACCGGGCACCCTGGAGGCCAGGTTCTTCAGGGACTTGATGATCATGGACAGGGCATCGTTCTTGGCCTCGTTCTTGGCCTCCTTCTTCAGCTCCTCGTCCGTCAGGTTCTCCAGGAACTGAGGAACCATCTCGATCACTGGCAGGAAGTACTTCTTCACTGTGTGCAAGGTCAGGAACTCATAGCACTGGCCAAACGGCCTGGAGGGAAGACATACACGGGTTAAYACACGCACACGTCCCTTACATTGGTCCATCTGCGTTAACATACTTGATGAGGGCAGCGATGATCTGTACGTTGAGTGCCTGTCCGCTRATGAAGCGGTCGTGTAGAGTCTGAAACCCGTTCAGTGTGCCAAACTTATTAATCAGGTCCACCAACCAGCCCTGAGAGAGAGAGAGGGAGAGATAGAGAGAGAACAATGAATGGCCAATCACTGGCAACAGCTTTATTCATTTTGAAAACTTGGACATACTGTATCAAGCGAGAAATCCTGAGTGAGCGAGGGTGAGTTGGGGCCTACCTTGGGTGAGCGAGGGTCAGGTGGGCGGGCGAAGAGCTCGTCGTCAGCCAGCGTGGCCCCGGCGGGGATGGTCTCAGAGGGCCGCGTGCCGTTGTAGATGTGGAACTTGCAGTGGGGGTTGGTGGCTGTGGCCAGTAGCTCCAGTAAGGGGAACCAGTCCTGAGGAAGCTTGGTCACACACAGCTCCACCAGCCGGTGTGTGTTGGTGATGATACACCTCTGTGGAGGGGAGGACAATCAGCTGCAGTTCAAGCAGGAAGTGCTAGTGTGCGCGCACACACACACAACACACAAGGCCCTTACATGGATCTCAAACTTCCACCCGCTGACAGCCTCGTCTGTGAGGATCTTAGTGAAGGAGATGGTCAGGCCATCCCTGAAAAACCTCTGGCACGCCTCACACTTCACATCAAGCCCTGCAGAAAGAGGCAACGATTAAAGGCAGAAAACAAAGAGAGATCAATAGATCTTTTGAGATCAATCAAAAAGAAAAAAAGAATTGTCCTAAATGGATGTATATTGTATACGATGATGGACACACCTTTTTTACATAAGTCTATAGCAGCTTCAAGTAGAACTTCTAATTCCCCCTTTGGCAGGACTGGGACTACCCATCGGGGCCTGTTGATCATGTCGTCCAGCTTGGCCAGGTCAGTGTGAGGGAAGGCAGGCTCCTTCTCCTCCAGAGCAGGGGCAGAGTCTCCTTGGCCCTGCTCCTCATCCGCCGCCGGTGGGCTCACAGGAGACGGCTCCGTGGACGACGGGTTGGGGGACACCGTCTGTAACGCGCACACACATTAATACCAAGCATACTACAGACGCTGATTAAAAGAGATGAACGCTAGTCAGGAACACACACACAGTGAGGAAGGTAGGTAATTAGCCTTGGAACTTCACAGGAAGCCCAAAGTCAAACAAACACAATTCATAGAGCGTGAGGGACTAAATTCATTAAAAAAAACATTAGATTATAAATAAAGCTTATTCAATTATGTGACAGTAATTAGACTTACATCAGTGATCCTGTCCACAGCTCAGAAACACTTTTAAATTACAAAGAGCTTCTCTCATTGGAGAGCAGCCAGCTGTGGCCTCAACATGACTCATGCCGTTTCATTCTAAAGATGAACTCCTACTACTGTCCTATGCTCCTCATGGGGCGATGGGCCTAAGTCAGTAAGTACTAAAGCATATGGCATTGCAGATCGCTCCATATTAGTCAGTCAACTTTACGCAGACATACAGTTGATATGCGGGTAACCTTGTTCACTGATAATTGGGGAACTATCCACAGACAGACACACGTCACCGCCACACTCACCTGGGCCTGTGTGGGTGGGGGCTGGCTCTGAGAATCAGCGGGTGCCTGGCCCTGGCTATCATTGCCCCCCACGGGGGAGCCACGGGTGGTGACCGTCATGATCGACACGGGGCAGATCTTGGCAGTCTTGTCCACTTTAGGAGGCCCTGGCCTGGGGGGGAATCACTGCCTGCGCCTGGGTAGGGAAGGAGAACCAGAGGCCGGCTGAGAGGGAATGCTCCGGCTGCTGAGGCTCAGGGAGGGTTGCAGAGACCATCGCAGAACCTGTGGGACAGAGACAGGGGGAGAGAGATCTAGAATGGTTGATGCCCCATTTTTCCCATGCATTTGGGACTGAGGCATGTGCATTTCAGCTAATCTGTGTACAATGTAGTGAACATCACATGGTCAACTTCAGACCACTCTTGAGGTGTAAAAATAGCTGAGAAATAACACAGGTGCATCCAAAGGCCATGATTCCACAGTATGTTTGCAAGACAGGAGTCTTCAACTAAGCAAGACCAATTCAAATGACTCTCYCTCTGCCACTATCTGGGTCTAGACATTAAAATGTTAATACGCATGCTTGACAACGGGGTGGAATTATTACACAGACACACTCTAGCCCCAATACCGACAGACAGAACCCCCCCACTACCATCACCTCTCCTATTTCCAGTTGCAGACAGCACAGGACTATCAACCATACACCACACTGGCCTATTAATAGTCTCTGTCGAACTGGTTCAGAGATATCTAGACTGTGCAAGACAGTATACAGCTACTGACAAACTGTTGATTGGTCACACAGAGCATGACCCTACCCTAACCCTACCCCAACTAACTGCAGCTCCTAGGTTACTCACGTCTCACTACAGCAAAACATGCATGGGATATTGAGGTTTCAAGATATCACCTGGCTATATTAGCCAAGCCTAATACAATAACTAAACAAGAACAATTGAACAAGGAGAACAAGCCATTGTGCGCTTACTGACAAATAATGTATTCTTAATAATTGCCCAAAATGATTAATAATAGCATATTGGATTGAATTCAGGCCTTCTATGCTTGGCTGCCATTGCCACTGACATAAAGTTGCGGTAGTCCAACAACGTGTCCCAGTACTGTAACAGTGTTTCCCAACTCCAGTCCTCCAGTAGCCCCAACAGCACACATTTTTGTTGGAGCCCCAGACAAGCACACCTGATTCAACTTGTCAACTAATCATCAAGCCCTCAATGAGTTCAATCAGGGGTTTTTGTCCAGGCCTATAAGAAAAATGTGTGATGTTGGGGGGTACTGGAAGACTGGAGTTGGGAAACACTGAACTATAACATAAGTGAGTCTGTGTAGAATATTGACCTTACACAACAGCAGAGTGACAAAGCAAAACATCTTAAATCAGTATGAGTCAGGATGGAAGAYATAGCCTAACAACAGMTTTAGGGCCTGAGGCTCCTTCAATCCACTCAAGTGCCTATGAGGTAACATTAAGATTAGGGGCTAGGGTTTCTGGGTAGGAAAGGTCTGTGTGTCTAGTTGTGAGACACTGGAAGTCTTGAGACACATTAAGACAGTCTCCAGCTGAGTTACGATCCTCTGGGCTCAGTTTACAGGTTTATTATTGGCTGTCTTCAGTTTCCTGTCTTCAGATGRATCTGCTTCCATCTAATGGAAGAGGTTAATATTAGGGAAGGGGAATCTGATCCTAGATCTGTGGTTTGGGCCGACTTCTACCTCAAGCATCATCAGGCAAGCCGGCAGGAGTCGGCTACAGCTGACAGCTACAGTGTGAATGGAAGTTAACAAGCCAATAGTAATCACTGACCCAAGGAGCCAGAACGGTTGAGTAACCAATCAGATGAAAAGAAACCTTGAGTCTTGAGAAAGCACCTGACCGGGCCATAAACCAGGGTTTCCCCAACCCAGCACCCCCAGACATTCCACATTTGTGTTCTAACCATAAACTGGCACACCTGATTTAATTAGTCAAGGCTTGATGATTAGTTGAATAACTGAATCAGTGGTGCAAGTTTAGGATTAAAACTAAAATGTGAAAACTTCTGGGGGGGTTGAGAAACACTGGTTTTCAGCTTGCTGAAAATATAGTAATTCCAGCTGGCACAGCTGCCATGGCAGTGTGTATACACAGCTAGTATGAGACAAGTATTCAGGTCATCATGGTCAAGGCTTAGTTTTGCTGACTTGAGTAAAACTTGAAGTGAGCATAGCTAGGTCAAAACTGAGGAAACGCATACCTTTCAGGTGGAATGAAGTCATTTGTATCCGGAAATGCACAAAGTAAGCATATTACCAGGCCTAAAAATCGGAAACAATGACTTATATTGACAATGCCTTGCTTGCAAATAACTCAAATCTAATCTTTGTCAATAGATCCAATGCCAGCCCCCACCTTGGCTAGTTTCAAAAACCGACACTAGGCAGAGGCAACTAGGGTCGGGTTGTCAAGACTACCCTTGGCTACACCTTCAGTTTCCGTTTTGGAGACAGTTTGATGCAGACAGACATGTCAAGACATTTGGATATTTCTTGTGACAGCCGTTGGTTTACAAGGAGCTTGGCACAAAGGAAAACATTATGTAACGACAAATGACAAGGTTGCTTGCATGATGTGTGTGAATAAAGATGTACTTGGTCCTAGGCTTGTTAATCATTCTTGTCACGATCCTCTATCCTCACCAGAACCTATCTCTGTGAGGACACGTCACTGAGTAACATTGTGCAGTTAACTAATTAAATCAAGTTATTTGGGTAATGGAGTATAAGGAAAACTTGATTTAGTTACAGCAAACAACTCAATCTCAAAATAAGTGTCACTGTCACATTGTATGATGTATATTAGATATGAGAGACCGCTAACTAGCCAGCATCAGCCAACAACTATCTAACGTAGCTAACTACACTTGCTAGATTGAAATATTTGGCTAATACTACGCAAAAAATGCGAAAGTAACCAGCCTGCAAACACTGCCTGGAACACGGGTAATTGATGTGAAAAATAACTTACTTATTACAACAGGAGTCTGGACGATAACTAATGCATAACGTTAGATAAGGCCCGTAACGTTAGCTAGCTAGCTACTGACAAGCATTGCAAGGGCCTTCTCCTTACTCAACATCGGTAGTAGCGCTAACGTGCTAGCTAGCTAGTTAAAAACGTTAGCTAATGGCGCTGCCTCCACTGTCGCCGGGGCCACAACAATCAACAGTKTGTGTGCATTGGTAGGTTGTTGATCAAACACCAGCCCATATGTCAACACCACTAGTCCAAGAAGTTAGCCAACATCTTGTCTGGTTGAGACTGACCTTGAACTAGCTATGTGGAAACCGTTATATTTCAAAATCCAAACAATTAACAGGTTGGTATGGGAAACGTCAGCCATTTTGCCACAGACAAAAATAATAGCTAACTTAACTAGCCAACGTTACATACAGAA
>NW_019950173.1:0-8900 GCF_002910315.2 Salvelinus sp. IW2-2015 | reverse complement strand
CTTTTGACCGGTTGTGTATATGTAGCAGTCTAGGGAAATACCAGAATACATAATGTTTTCTTCTCAGAATTCAAACCCCCCCAGCGTTTTGACCAAGTTCCATCTGCACTGACATAAAGCGAGTAGCTTTTTTTTTACAACTAAATCAATTTCAGAGAGGTGCGACAGGGAGGGGGAAACAATGTGCATGTTCCTCCATGAACATCAAATTAACAGTAAAAAAAAAAGTCAKTGACCAGAAATCRCATTAGGCATTGTTGTGAGGCTTTGCCAGATGGCTCCTTGTAAAGCAAAACAAATAAGTGGTTGGTGTACAGAGGCACTGTGTGGAGACCAGGCTCTGGGGAGAGAGGAAAAACCCCAGCGCTTCAAAGCCGAGAGTGAGACCAAACTCCCAACCAAATCACCTCAGTCTGTCGTAATACACAAAACAGAAGAGAAAAAGCCTGGGGCGCAACTGACTCAGAGGTCCTATTCCTGTATTGTTCCAGCAGCGAAATGAAAGGTTGGTGATCTATCTTACATAGCTAGCTCACAGACGGAGGTCTCTCTCTGTCTCTTGAAGCTGACTCGGCTGGCCGCGGACCACACCAAAGAGATATTAGCTGCGCGATTGAATATCAAAGACACCTAACAGACTAGCCAGGGAGAAAAACTGGGAAAACCTTGTCAAAAATTGAACATGGTCAGGTTGTTGGTGACAGAAGTGGGATTAACAAAAAGGAACAACTTTACCTGACATTGCAACTGTGAGAGAGAGATGAGAGAAAACAGTTAAGTTCTTAGCTGAAGACCCTGAGGCAAGATCAAGCCTTCAGGCCTTCAAACATGATCTTTCCTCTGATTGATATGCTTAAACATTATTCTGAATGAAGCCCAGGCATCCAGTCTTAAAGGGGTCTGAACACAACGTCTGAATCCACTGTGAAACATTTCTACAGCTATCGTTTGCGCTAATATTAGTCATTTTTGTTCTTAGTCAGACCGCAAGGGAATGACGGATGCAATATGGGTCCAAACACCAGATCCTAGACCCGATGAATCGACTGTCTGAATCGATGCTGAGACCTCTGGACGACACAGGACAATAAGAGATGAGAACTTAGCGACTGAGATTTGGTTGGCAGAGGCAAACCGCAATGAGCATGAATTGGGTTATGCCCCATCATCGCTATGATAGATGGTACTGGAAAGCAGAGAGACTGTTGGGCCAGAGATCTTAAAAAGAGACAGATGAAAAAAGTTCATGTGAAAAGGTCATGCAATTACCAACTGAAAGGGAAATAGGTGAATAATTGAGGGGAAAAAGCTGACTTATAGCAGATCACATGAGAGATGCTGGAATAAAAAGTGTTTCAAAAAGTGTTTCGAAGAAAACCATCTCTACCCTCTTGAAAAACAACTTAGAGAAATGCTATCAACACAGAGAATGTGGTAGAAAATGTCCTATAGAGTTGGGGGCCCATAAAGAAACAGTAAACCGATAATAAGGCTTACAGTAAAAGGGACTGTGATAGCACATTGTCTCAGGCTAATCTAAACCCTTAATATACACCATTAACAATCACATCTCCGGGATAAATCACAAGAGCCTCCCATTAGCAAACTGCCGTCRTTTTGAGTTCAGAGACAKTAGCTGAGCTGAAAGTTTTATGATGCCTGTGAAAGTCCATTMCGCTAGCGTTTGCACGCCAAAGAGAAACAGAGAGAGAGAAAGAAAGGGAGGAGAAAATGAAGAGGGAGGAAAAAGAATGAAGAGATTGCATCAGTAGAGGCAGGTGTAAAGAACAAAGGCAGCAAATATAGTTTTTAATAATCAAATACAACATGTGTAGACCTTACAGTGAAATGCTTACTTACAAGCCCTTAACCAAAAATAAGTGTTAAGTAAAAATAGATAAGTAAAAAATGTAATAAAAATAAAATGAACAAATAATTCAAGAGCAGCAGTAAAATAACAGTAGAGAGGCTATAAACATGGGGTACCGGTACAGAATCAATGTGTTGGGTCTTAGGTAAGTGTAGGGGGGGGGACAATGCAAATAGTCTGGGTAGCCATTTGGTTATATGTTCAGGAGTCTTATGGCTTGGGAGTAGAAGCTGTTAAGAAACCTTAATCCCTGCTACCATCAGCATACCTTACCTCAGGAAAGGGACCAGCATTGTACAAGCTGTCAGTGTTTATCTGTTGGAACAAATACACAACGCAGAGGCATTCAGACACACACACACACACACACACACACACACACACACTTTTCACCCTTAAGGCACATTAGCTGCAGCAGAATCTCTCCTCGAATAACGGAATCTATTGAAGCATAATTGAAAATTACTTTTGGAGAATTGCCACAATAAGGGTACGGAAAGATATTTGCAGGTGTTTTCCGGGAGAGTACAGTAGATCATTGGTGAGAGACATGTAGGAGGGTGGAAACTCAAGCGTGAATGAATAATGGAGGGAAAAACATTCACATTTACAGACTGGGTCGGTGAGAGGAGATGTGCTTTTTCTTCCTTATCTCGACACTTGGAGTGACCTTGAGAAATGAGAAACAGGCAACAGAGATAGGAAAAGGAAATACGCATGAAACAAAACCACAACAGCAGGAACAGGGRAATGTGTCTGATGCACAAACAGATTCACTACACCACCTAGGCTCTCAGGCTTTTTGATAATAAACTAGGAAGTCAATAAATATTCCCACTGTGTGAAATGACGATGTTAGATAAGAACCAAGAGTAAGCACTGTAGGTACTGCATAGCTAYTGCAGGTCGCYTCGAGGTTTAGAGCTTTGGGTAAGGTCTCTGGTTTGAATCCTGGAGCCGACAAGGTGAAAAATCTGTCACTGGGCCCTTGAGCAAAGCACCTAACCCAAAATTGCTCCAGGGGCAATAGGGACCCTGCCCGTAACACCACTCCCTGCGGGTGTCTCAGGGGGAGTTGGAATACGCAAGAAACACATTTCCAACACACACTTGTAACAGGACAAATATAAGCACCCCCTAAATGTATTATTATTATTTGTTAAGTGTTACTGAGCACAGTGCGGAGGAGAAAACCTATGAGACAGGAATGTTTCAATCTCCCAGTGTACCTAACCTTAACTTTCATGCAAATGTATGCATTTAACAACCAAGTGTGAGCACACGATACAGCATGTGTCATAAGTTACTGGACACAGGGGGGAAACTATGAGACATTTCACAATTCGTACTTCCATGGCACTTTAGGCAAGGCCTTCATTACATCAAACCATGCTTCCTTTCACAACCAAGAGTGAACACTAGATAAGGTATTTGTGACAAGCTACTGAACATGGTGAAAAACATCTACGAAACATGAAAGTTTAAATCTCACTATGGACCTAAGTCATTCTTTCAYAGTACTTTAAGCATGGCCTTCATGGTATGAATGCATGTCACTGCTTTCAGTCACAAATGCACTCTTGAAGTGCTTTGAAGAACTATAGCGGAAGAAATGCTGATATTTGGAGGATGTTTTTAAATGACCTCACATATTGTCYCGTTGATATCTCTGTCACGTCCAACGTTCCTCTTTCACTCCTGACTGTGCATATTCAAGCGTCTTAGCTTGACCTCGTGTTCTCCCATGTTCTCTAGATTCCAGAAAGCTCTTTTCCAGAACAAATCTTTAAATAAACATATAAAAGTTTGAGATTCTCCCTCCAGGCGTGATTATTTTTCGAAGAGGGCGAAGAGAGCTTTTTAGGTCACACCGAGACAAATCCACGAACGAGTCAGCGACATCTGCCTTTTTTTTTTACGCTCATCACCAAGCATCAGCACTGACCTGAAATGCAAAGGTGTTGACTCATCATGTGGTCACCTCATAACCTCTTCTGACAACACCCTAACATGCATTCTGCCCTTTCCTCACAATGGATTACGGTTGTCATGTGTGAATTGATGGAGTCACGCTCGGGTCAGGGCACACCAGCAGGCTTTGGGGTATAATCTTCAGGTCGGATCTTTGCTTTGGCTGGGCGCTTACGGCACGAGCACAACTGATTCCCATTCATTATTTAGAGCTAGAGGAAGCTGAGGCCGAGGCACTTGGGGGGGGCTAACGCTGGACTATGACATACTGTAGCTAAGGATATTGCATTTGCYGGCTGCATAGTAAWGAGGRCGAAAGGTATGAATGTGAACTGGTACAGACCATGCTCAGGGGTGTTGTTACTGATGATAAGTGAAACCTAAGGGTCAGAGGAGTGGACTTTAAGCAGACATGAGGAAGTAGGTGAGTTCTCTAGTGAGGAAGGATCCTGACCATAAAGTGTCTGGGCCTGGGGGTGTAGACAGTATATTAAAGAGTTCGATATAATTATCAGTTGCAGAGTTAAAACAATGGACGATACAGTAGATTAAATTACATTTTCCTATGTAATGCACAGGTAACTGCCAAAATAATGGAAACACTTGAAATGAGTAAATGAGGGATACAAAATATATTGAAAGCAGGTGCTTCCACACAGTTGTGGTTCCTGAGTTCATTAAGCAATTAACATCCCATCATGCCTAGGTTCATGTATAAAAATGCCCGGTTTCCCATTATTTTGACTATCATGGCTAGAAGAAGAGATCTCAGTGACWTTGAAAGAGCGGTCTCAAAGGAGCATAGGGGGTTTAAAGAGAGAGTGTGTATGTGTGTGTGTGTGTGTGTGTTTGGTTTTACTATCYTTGTAGGAACCATAAGTCCTCATAAGGATAGTAAAACAATGAACATTTGGACAAATTGGGACATTTTGCCATTACTCACAAGGAAAAAGGCTGTTTTAGGCTTAGGGGTTAGGTTTGAGGTTAGGGTTAGAATTAGGGTTCGATTTAGGTTTAGGGGTTTGGAGTTAGGTTCCGGGTGAGGGGTTTGGGGCTAAGGTTAGGGTTAAGGCWATGGTTAGTTTTAGGTTAAGGATTATGTTTAGGGTTAGGGGTTAGGGAAAAGAGGATTTTGAATAGGAATCAATAGTTTGGTACCCACAAGGATAGTAAAACAAACGTACACGTTTGTGTGTCTCAGTCACCAGATCTCAACTCAATTGAACACTTATGGGAGATTGTGGAGTGGCGCCTGAGACAGAGTTTTCACACCATCATCAACAACATGTCTCGTGGAACAATGGTGTCGCATCACTCCAATAGAGTTCCAGGCACTTGTAGAATCTATGCCAAAGTGCATTGAAGCTGTTCTGGAGACTGTGGTGGACAAATGCCCTGCTAAGACACTTTATGCTAGTGTTTCCTTTATTTTGGCAGTTASTTGTASCTCTTCTTTAAATTCCTTTTTTCATCAAGATTGATTTGAACATCAGTCTGTTTAGACTGTTTTTGTGACAATTTAAAGGATATCTTTACTGCTCCCAGTTTTGCTGCTTTTCATTTGTGGATGGAAGAATTCAACGTTCCACTTCTCTTCACTATAAGCCTTGGGGGGTGATGTGAAAAGGTGTGACTTCACACATCATCTGTTCTAACCTGCCCCTTGGCATTTTGGGTCAATGCCAAGTCAATAATCCATCTCCCTTTAGTTGGATTCTGCCAAAGTATCTCTACGCCTCTCTAAAGACTGCCACTCTTTCAAAACATTTGAGAAATCACACAAAAATTGAGTTACTCAGAGTAAGTGAGGGAAATAAATGGTTTGTCCCTTTTTCCGTGTGCACTTTAGCATTTACGATGATTGTACGGAATCTTGCMAGGCTTTTCAAAGCCATGTCATAATGAATGAGGGGCCACAAACAAGTCAGTTTCTCTGTTCCGATAGCTTCGATCTGAGCGGTTTTTAGAGCGGGAAAGAGAGAGAGGAGGGAAGGGGGTCTTTGATAACCCACTGAACAGGGTGACGGGTGAATCACAGACCAAGATGGCTCACCATATTCTAGAGACCCAGTGGTCAAAACAGAGGACCAGAGAACTCGGTGGCTTTTTGACTCGATGAAGCCTGAGGTGACATCTGTCACTGAATCCCAAATCAACCCCTATACCTCCTCTCTAGGCACCCTGTAGGAAATGTTAAAATTGTAGTATATTTAAGGTTCAAAAAAGGCTTATGAAGTTTCTAATTTCCACTTTGAAATGTCAGACGTGATTGTCCCTTAAATGTTTTTATAAACATTAGAATTCACATGTACAGTGCCTTGCGAAGGTATTTTGTTACATTACAACCTGTAATTTAAATAGATTTTTATTTGGATTTCATGTAATGGACATACACAAAATAGTCCAAACTGTTGAAGTGAAATGAAAAAAATTACTTGTTTCAAACAATTCAAAAAAAATTAAAACGGAAAATTGATGGGTGCATACCTATTACCTCCCTTTCCTATGAAGCCCCTAAATAACATCTGGTGCAACCAATTACCTTCAGAAGCCACATAATTAATTAAATAAAGTCCACCTGTGTGCAATCTAAGTGTCACATGATCTGTCAAATGATCTCAGTATATATACACCTGTTCTGAAAGGCCCCAGAGTCTGCAACACCACTAAGCAAGGGGCACCACCAAGCAAGCGACACCAATGAGCTCTCCAAACAAGTCAGGGACAAAGTTGTGGATAAGTACAGATCAGGGTTGGGTTATAGAAAAATATCTGAAACTTTGAACATCCCATGGAGCACCAATAAATCCATTATTAAAAAATGGAAAGACTATGGCCCCACAACAAACCTGCCAAAAGAGGGCCGCCCACCAAAAGTCACGGACCAGGCAAGGAGGGCATTAATCAGAGGCAACAAAGACACCAAAGATAACCCTGAAGGAGCTGCAAAGCTCCACAGCGGAGAATGGAGTATCTGTCCATAGGACCACTTTAAGCCGTACACTCCAC
Organism: Salvelinus sp. IW2-2015; assembly: GCF_002910315.2. Taxonomy (NCBI): domain Eukaryota; kingdom Metazoa; phylum Chordata; class Actinopteri; order Salmoniformes; family Salmonidae; genus Salvelinus; species Salvelinus sp. IW2-2015. Next base: position 2,050 of record NW_019950173.1, on the reverse strand, counting down.
AGAGCTGGGCTTTACGGAAAAGGGGCCAGAAAAAAAAACATGGCTTAAAGAAAGAAAGAAAAAACATGTTTGGTGTTCGCCAAAAGGCTCCCCAAGCATATGGAAGAATATACTCTGGTCAGATGAGACTAAAATTAAGCTTTTTGGCCATCACGGACAATGCTATGTCTGGCACACACCCAACACCTCTCATTAACCCGAGAACACCATGGTGGTGGTATGGTGGTGGTAGCATCATGCTGTGGGGATGTTTTTCATCAGCAGGGACTAGGAAACTGGTCAGAATTGAAGGAATGATGGATGGCGCTAAATACAGGGAAATTCTTGAGGGAAAGCTGTTTCAGTCTATCAGAGATTTGAGACTGGGACGGAGGTTCACCTTCCAGCAGGACAATGACACTAAGCATACTGCTAAAGCAACACTCAAGTGGTTTAAGGGAAACATTGAAATGTCTTTGAATGGCCTAGTCAAAGCCCAGACCTCAATCCAATTGCGAATCTGTGGTATGACTTCAAGATTGCTGTACACCAGCAGGAACCCATCCAACTTGAAAGAGCTGGAACAGTTTTGCCTTGAAGAATGGGCAAAAATCCCAATGGCTAGATGTGCCAAGCTTATAGAGACATATCCCAAGAGACCTGCAGCTGTAATTGCTGCAAAACATGGCTCTACAAAGTATTGACTTCAAATGATACAAACGCCCCCAAAAATCTATTATAATTTCAGGTGGTAAGACAACAAAATAGGAAAAATGCCAATGGRGTGAATATTTTCGTAAGGCACTGTAATGTTGCTCCAGGATTATTTTCCTGCTGTATCAAACTGCCTCAAATTAAGATCCTACATCTGTACGTACACGCAGTATTGCAAAATKTCCTCCCAGCCTATTAGAAGGCAAATTGTTACAAAGTTATTACCATTCTGCTTAAACCTTCCAGTTATCTTGGATCTTCAGGAGAGGCTTGAGGGTAGAAAGGGCCAAGGGATTGATATGGGATTCAGCGTATTCTCCTCTGATTGGTAGGCTTCTGATTTAACCAGGTCACATATGGTGTCTGTGGAGGAGACAAACAAAGAGTCATACTGGGAAGACAACACTGTCTTTGTATACATGTCATAACAGCCAGAGGGTCACKGCGCCATTAGCGATTGACATTACCACCTCCGGGTTGTGTCGTTAATTCTGAGGTTGACACTGGAATCTGTTAAATACAAAAACATGGAAAAGAATGACTTGTCTCTAACCTTAATTATTTACCATTCGCCACGACACAGATGACTTGAAAGTGCGCACGGGGAAGAGGTTTTATATAATAAATGCTATTTTCACAGCATTCGCTTTGTTTTCTAATGCTACAAACCAAATAGAATCTGGCTTTTTTGTTTGCATACTTGTCTCTTGTTAGTGTCTCCCCTTTGCACCAAACGTATGTTACCTTAAAGYAAACAGACAAGCCTGACTTGAGTCACTTCGCAGCAAGATGATTGCAAGATGGGGGGGGGGTGAATAGTTATGCACGCTCAAGTTCTGTTTTTTTGTCTTATTTCTTATTTGTTTAACAATAAAAAATATTTTTCAACTTCAAAGTGGTAGGCATGTTGTGTAAATCAAATAATACAAATCCCCCAAAATCTATTTTTATTTTTTAATTTTATTTTATTTCACCTTTACTTAACCAGGTAAGCTAGTTAAGAACAAGTTCTCATTTACAACTGCGACCTGGCCAAGATAAATCAAAGCAGTTTAATTKAATTGGAACTATTTAATTCCAGGTTGTAAGGCAAAAAATTWGGCAAAATGCTAAGGGGTGGTGACTACTTGCGCAAGGCACTGTACATCAGGAAAATGGAACTCAGGAGGGAGAAAGGAATAAAGCCAACACCAGTTGTTAGACTTGACCTCCGTGGTTCATGTGTACAGGCTCCAGGCTTGGCTTCACTAGCCTGGCTGACCCTTAAGAGCCCCAAGGACTGGCCTGGACCTCATAATGGGGAGCCATTGATGGTTCCCTCGTCCTCTTCCTAAGCTGTGTGAGCAGACAGGTTCGG
>NW_019950172.1:0-8903 GCF_002910315.2 Salvelinus sp. IW2-2015 | reverse complement strand
TCTGTGTGTGTCTGTGTATTATGTTTAGGTCTCCAAGAATGCCCAGCGCCTGCCCTCTCTCCTCCCATCTGAATGAGTAGTCTCCAGTTTCCTGGTCACTTCTGGGTTCATTTCCCCAGCAGATAATGTCTCTGGTCTCTGCCGCCACAAGCTGACTCCAGACCACTTCTACACTGAGTCGTTGACGTGTGTTTGTTCTGTTGTTGATAGTGTTTACATTTTGAGAGCGTCCAGCGCCAGAGCGATGATGCGTGGCATACTACGGTAGAAGGACTCGTTCTCCAAACCCACCAGGCTGTAAAAGGTCAGAGGTCGACCCCCCACCACCGCCTTGACCCGTGCCTCGTACAGACCCCGCTCGTTCTTAGAGCTCAGGTCTAGTAGCACCTGAGAGGAGGAAGAGAGAGAGAGAGCGAGAGCGAGAGACAGAGAGAGACAGAGAGACAGAGAGAGAGAGAGACAGAGAGAGAGAGAGACAGAGAGACAGAGAGACAGAGAGAGAGAGAGAGAGAGACAGAGAGAGACAGAGAGAGACAGAGAGAGAGAAAATGGAATGAAATAGTTATACAGTGACACATCAATTGAAGGAAGAACAAGTGATAAAGTCTGAGTGGTTTGAGTTCTCTTGTCTTTGACATTACATGCCAGGGTTTGGCTCAATTTAGAAGTTTGGAATTGACTCGCATTCAACTCATGAGTTGAAATGATACATTTGTTAATTGAATTGGACACCCCCACAGTATGTAGAATTAGAATTTGAGTTTGAGTGACAGGAAATATTATTTCATTCAGTGCGATTCAAATCAATTCCACTCAGTCATAGAACATGAGTGTTTCATTGAATCTGACAGGTAACACTTCCAAATACCAAAGAATATCACTTTTCTTTGGAAACAATGTTCATATATTCTTTTAACCTTAGTGCATAGAATAGCCAATTATATTTCCACTAACGATTTTATTGTTTGGCTTCTTTTTGAAGGACTCAGGGGCAACTTGAGGGTTAAACTAATGCATTTCAGGAAATGTAGCATTTTCCCCATATTGAACAAAATGTAAGTGATTCATGAAATATAATAATATTTGCGTCCAGGTTTTGTTTTGATCATTCATTTTAAGAGAGATGGTCCTGAAAATCAATTGTTTCAACAATATAGTACTGTATATGCACGTACAGTTGAAGTCGGAAGTTTACACACACTTAGGTTGGAGTCATTAAAACTAGTTTTTCAAACCACTCCACAAATGTCTTGTTAACAAACTGTAGCTAAGGCAAGTCGGTTAGGACATCTACTTTGTGCATGACGCAAGTCATTTTTCCAATAATTGTTTAAAGACAGATTATTTCACTTATCATTCACTGTATCACAATTCCAGTGGGTCAGAAGTTTACATACACTAAGTTGACTGTGCCTTTAAACAGTTTGGAATATTCCAGAAAATGATGTCATGGCTTTAGAAGCTTCTGATAGGCTAATTGACATAATTTGAGTCCATTGGAGGTGTACCTGTGGATGTATTTCAAGGCCTACCTTCAAACTCAGTGCCCTTTTGCTTGACATCATGGGAAAATCAAAAGAAATCCACCAAGACCTCAGAAAAAAGTGTCTGGTTCAATCTCTACATAATATGTCCCTTGTAAATAGGCACCGTAAATACTGAAGTGTAACTCACTTCCTGGAAGTTCATGTGGAGGTTCTTGGTGGGGATGCCCAGGACCCACTTGTACGTGTCTCTGATTCCACTCACATGCTGGGTAGGCTCTGCTACTCCTGGACAAGCTGTCAAACACGCACATCCAACCTGTTATTATGCTGCTAATATCCAGTACTGATGATGCTAACACACACGCATACACATATTCTATGAATGGGGCTAGGAGTTTAAGACCTGGGGCTATAGGAGACCTGGGGCTATAGGAGACCTGGGGCTATAGGAGACCTGAGGCTATAGGAGACCTGTGAGGGGAGGGGGGGGCACTTATAGGAGACCTAGGCTATAGCGAGACCTGAGGCTATAGGATTACCTGGGGCTTAGGAGACCTCCCCCATGAGGCTATAGGATACCTGGGCTGCATAGGCAGACCGGGGCTATAGGCAGACCTGGGGCCTATTAGGAGACCTGAGGCTATAGGAGACCTGGGGCTGATAGGAGACCTGGGGCTATAGGAGACCTTGGGGCTATAGGGGACCTGAGCGCTATGGCAGACCTGGGATATAGGAGACCTGATGCTATAGGAGACCTGGGGCTATAAGGAGACCTGAGCGCTGGTAGGAGACCTGGGGCTATAGGAGAGCCTGAGGCTAAGGAGACCTGCAGGCTATAGCGGAACCTGAGGCTATAGGAGAACCTTGGGCTATAGGGGAGACCTGGGGCTATCTAGGAGACCTGAGGCTATAGGAGACCTGAGGCTTATAGCGGACCTGACGGCCTATAGGAGACCTGGAACTGTATCTAGCCCTACTCATGGTATAAGCTGATCAATGAGACCTAGAGTATTAGTCTGATTGAGGTGAATGACCGTCCTTGCATGTTGACATATTAATTAGAGTAGGTACCTAATATATTGGGTCATACTAGGTAGTCCTACGTACGCTTGGAAGTCTATAGGAGACCATGCTATAATATATTGACTGTCTCTGTAAGGGGCTACTAGGAGATATAACTGCTTCCATAAAGTATTGCAGTCTGCGGGAAATAAGCTCACAAATAGTCCAATGTCTATTAGTTTTTAGTCTTCGGTTATCTGAGTGCCTCATCAGAGTTGGTCCTGAGTCAAACTTAGTTTTACAACTAGTGAATTACTTATTGAGTCAAAGTAGATTTCACACTCCGCCGTGCTGAATAACTTATTGTCTAATATAAATAATGTGACACTTGTATTACAGAAGTCGCTTGTTCCTATCTGTCTTCAACAATAATACATAGTACACCGTTTACATAATAGTCGTATAATCGTCTCGATGTGAGACATTACTCAATTCATAACATGATATTGTATTATGATTCCCTTCTCGTATAGAACATATATTTAACTATGAAATGTATCATTACTAATATAATTCGTATCTCCCTTATGTATAATATTGATCAATATAGTCATTTAACAAAGTGATGACTTGCTATATGACCATTCCGGATAAATATCAATTGCTTCAATTAATAATTAAATATGTTAATTTAGTTCCTTCTATGTATATAACTAAGATACAAATGTCATCAACTAAAAATATATTGTTATATGTTTCCTCCCCGTAAATATATATATCCCATAAAATATTTTTACATTATGTCATTCTTGTTAATACAGTAAATTAAGTACTATTCAACAACATAATATGATGCTACCTCCTGTCAATATTATTAATAAAGGCTTCCCATTATATATATTCGTATACATGCACCTCTGTAAGATCATAATGTTTTACACTTCAAAAAATTTGTATATAGTTCTGTGATGTAAAACATATAAGTCCTATAAATATTATCTGTTAAACTATTCTCGATGGCTGACATAAAATAACTGTCATAAATTTAATGTGTTTATTAGTCTCTGTAATATATAAATACGTTCGATAAACTAATTATTAGTATGTCTCTTATATTAAATATCACATGAGAAACATATATCTGACAATATTATGTACTTCTCTGGAAATCATTAATAAATTTATCACATCAAGAGTATAATTGTATAACTCGATCCTCTTTAAATTAACTTAAATTTTCATTATAAATGATACAGTTATGTTTTCCTGCATATTTTACAGAGACATTACACATATATTATTAATTGCATCATATAGATAATTGACTAGCACGAGGAGCATGACAAGAGAGATTATACCTTATGACATATATTGGACGAGCTCGCATGAAACATATACACGATATAATTTATTAATGACATTATATGGACAGATTGTATACGCATATGTTCTTCACAAGTGAAAATTTAATAGATTCCTATGAACATTTATAAATTACAATATAAGATGATTTCTCATCAGTAACATAAAATGTACATATAATATGAAATTTCATGACATATATATTCCTTACACCTGTAAGAATTCAATATCTCCACTAAATAATATGTTATACATGTTCTTTTTGAAATCGTACAAATAATACTGGCATATATTACAATGATGATGCATTAAATCGTAATTTACTGTTATTAATTGATCAATTGTATATACAAGAGTGAACATACAATTGAATCATTATGTGAGCCTCCCTTGTTATAATATTATATACTTTATTCTTACAGAGTAACATTATGCGAATGGTATCCGTATATTATAGTATCACTTATATATATAATATTGAGCAAGAGATCGATATTAATGTAATAGTATTGACTAAATCAATATTACAGAGACAGATATATCGCTAATATCGTATTCTATTCTACTAATAATGTATAATGTACGATTAGTGAATTAAAGCAGTACTAATATAGGGTCTTGAGGATTGGGAGCTGAATTATATTACAAAGGGAGAACAGTCGACAATATATTAAGATAGGTACATTATAATTTTTACAGCATGAATAGCATTACAAATTATGATTATGACGATTAGGCATAAATTACAATGAAGACGCTGCATAAACAAGTCATATTATAAGCATATATTAGGCAGGTAGATCCATACAATCATATTATGACATATAAATTACATGGACGACGACTTACAATATATTATGACATCATATTACAGAGACATACCAGATGATATTATGACCATTATATTAACAGAGACATACAATATATTTCAGCCGTGATCTGCATCTGTCTCTTGTAATATAATGTCATGAACTATATTGTATGATCTCTGTAATCATAATGTCATAATACTTATTGTACTGTCTCTCTGTAATACTAATGTCCATAATCATTTGTATGTTCTCTCGTAATATAATGTCATAATTATATGTATTCTCTGTATATATAATGTTCATAATATATTGTATGTTCTCGTAACTATAAGTTCCTTAATATTGTATGTCTCTGTAATATAATGTCATAATATATTGATATGTCTCTGTAATATATCAATGTCAAATATATTGTTATGTCTCTGTAATATAATGTCATAATAATATTGTATGTCTTTTTGTATATAATGTCATAATATATTGTATGGTCTCGTATATAATGTCATAATTATATTGTATGTCTTCTGGTAATATAATGTCATTAATAATTGTTAGTCCTCCTGTAAAGGCAATAAAACGTCGCATGAAAATGACGAATAGTTAAGAAACGAGTGCTAATAATACGTGGAAGCATAGCGCGATCAGGCGAGCTCGATAGGAAAGCCAAGATTGATCTCAAAATGCGCGCCCAATGACATTATAATTACAGAGACATACAAGCTATATTATGACATTATATCTACAGAACATACAATATATTATGACCACTTTATTACAGAGACATACAATATATTATGACATTTATATTACAGAGACATACAATATATTATGACATTATATTACAGAGACATACAATACTATCTATGACATTATATTACAGAGACATACATATATTATGACATTATATTACAGGACATTTACAAGTATATTATGACATTATATTTCAGAGACATACAATATATTATGACATTTATATTACCAGAGACATACAATATATTAGACATATATTACAGAGACATACAATATATTCATGACATTAATTACAGAGACATACAATATATTATTGCCATTATATTACACGAGACATACAATATATTATGACATTAATTACAGCAGGACATACAGATTATATTATTGACATTATATACGAGACATACACATCATAATTATGACATTATATTACAGAGACCATACAATATATCTATGACATTTATTATTTACAGAGACATTACAATATAATTATGACATTATATCTACAGAGACATTACCACATTATATTATACATCTATATTACAGAGACATACAATATATTATGACATTATATTACAGCAGAATACAATTATATTAATTGACATTATATTACAGAGACATACCAATATTTATGACATCTATCATTACAAGAGACATTACAAATATATTTATGAACATTATATTACAGAGACATACAATATATTATGACATCTATATTAGCAGAGCACATACAATATATTATGACGATTATATTACAGAGGACATACAATATATTTATGAACATGGTATAGTTACAGAGACATACAAATTATATTATGAGCATTTATTACAGAGACCAGTACCAATACTATTATGACATTATATTACAGAGACATACAAATATATTTATTGACATTATCATCTACAGAGACTATACGCAATATATTATGACATTATTATACAGAGACCCATACAATATATTATGACTATTATATTACAGAGCATACAATCATATTATGACATTACTATTACAGATGACATACAATATATTCATGACATTATATTACAGAGGACATTACCAATATATTATGACATTATATTACAGAGACATACGATAATCATTATGACACTTATATTACACGAGACATACCAATATATTATGACATTATATTACAGAGACATACAATATATTATGACATCTATATTACAGAGACATACAATATATTCTATGACATTATCATTTACAGAACATACACATATATTCCTAATGACATTTATATTACAGAGAACGATACGATTATAATTATGACAGTTATATACAGAGACATACAATATATTTATGACCATTATATTACAGAGACATACACATATATTATGACAATTATATTACAAGAAGACATACAAGCATAGCAATATTATTATGACATTATATTACACGAGACATACCAAGTATATTAGACATTATATACAGAACATTACAATATTATTATGACATTATATTACAGAGGACATCACGATATATTATGACATTATATTACAGAGACATACAATATATCTATGACCATTATCATTACACGAGACATTACGATATATTTTATGACCATTATATTACAGGACATTACACATATATTATGACATTATATTTACAGAGACATTACAATATATTGATGACATTATATTACAGAGACATACAATATATTATGACATTCATATTACCAGAGACATACAATATTATTATGACATATATGAACACGAGGACATACAATATATTAGACCATTATATTACAGAGATACAATATGATTATGACATTAAATATTACAGAGACATACAATATAATTATGGACGATTATATTACAGAGACATACATAATTATTGACATTATATTTACAGAGACATACAATATATTATGACCATTAGATTACAGAGACATACAATATATTATGACATTATTATTACAGAGACATACATATTTATGACCATTATATACAGAGACATACAATTCATAGTTATCGACCATTTATATTACAGAGACATACAATTATTATGACACTCTATATTTACAGAGACATCACAACTATATTTATGACATCTATATTACAGAGACATACGAATTATATTATGACATTCATATTACAGAGACATACCACATATCTATGACATTATATTTACAGAGACATTACAATATATTATGACATTATATTACAGAGACATACAGTTGCCGTCGGAAAGTATCTCAGACCCCCTGACTTTTTCCAGTATTCAGCACCCCTTGACTTTTCTCCAGTATTCAGACCCCTTTGACTTTTTCCAGTATTCAGCACCCCTGCCCTGACTTTTTCCAGTAATTCGACCCCTTGACTTTTTCCAGTATTCAGACCCCTTGACTTTTTCCAGTATTCAGACCCCCTTGCTTTTCCCACCATTTTGTACGTTACCAAAACCTGTATTCTGTTAACAATTGATTCATTTTTCAAGCAAAAACAGTTTTAGACATTTTTGACTAATTCATAAACTTTTTTAATTTTTATGAAAATAATACATTTATCTAAGTATTCAGACCCTTCACCTCCAGTATTTTCGTTTGAAAGCCACCTTTGGCAGCGATTACGCCTCAAGCTCTTCTCTGGGTATGATGCCCTACAAGCTTGCCGCCACCTTGGCCAAACACGACTCCATTCACCATTCCATGGTAAGCTTGCTGACGACACACACAGTGTTATGCCCTGTACTCACCCGACATGCGATTAGACAGCCCGCTCGGGAATTGAGGTCAGATGTGGCAATGTCGGTGCCAGAGCAACAACCTCTCCCTAAATGTGAGCAAAGACAACAGGAGCCTGATCGGTGACTCACGAAGAAAAGACAGGCCGAATCATGCCCCCATTAACATCGACGCTCGGGCTGTAGTCGGAGCGCGGTCGAGAGTTTTCAAGCTTCCTTGTGTCCACATCACCAACGATATATCCATGGGTCCAAAAAACACCACCCAAAAGACAGTCGTGAAGAGGGCCACGACAAAACTTTTTCCCACTCAGGAGACTGAAAAGATTTGCATTGGTCCCCAGATCCTCAAAAGTTGCTACAGCTTGCAACATCGAGAGCATCCTGCACCGGTTGCATCACCGCCTGTTATGGCAACACTGCTTGGCATCTGACCATAAGGCACTACAGAGGGAGTGCGTACGGGCCCAGTTTACTCACTTGGGCCAAGCTTCCTTGCCACCCCCCCCCCCCCCTCCCATTTTGTTTTGTACACTGCTTCTACTCGCTGTTAATATATCTATGCACTAGTCACTTCACCCCTACCTACATGTACAGAATGACTCAGCTGAACCTGCTACCCGCCTGCACCACTGACTCCGTACCGGTACCCCCTGTATATAGCCTCGTTATTGTTTTATTTTATGTGTTACTTTTTTATTATTATTTTTTACCTTATTTATTTGGTAAATATCTCCGTACTCTTCTTGAATTCACTGTTGATTAAGGCTTTGTAAGTATCTCTCTCTG
>NW_019950171.1:6232-8904 GCF_002910315.2 Salvelinus sp. IW2-2015 | reverse complement strand
ACTCTGAGGATAAAGCCGTGTCAGTGATTCATGTGTTGTGACAGTGAGTGTTAACCATTTGGTTAACCATAAGGCCCTCTCTTCACCGGCCATAAGGCTATAGCAGTGACACATAAAGATGTTAGATGGCCCCTCCACACACCCTCACACACATACAGTGTCACACAATCGTTCATATTTATTTTTATTTATTTCACCTTTATTTAACCAGGTAAGACCCATTTAGGTTAAAAGCTTATTTTGCAAGGGCGACAGGGAAATAGCAGCGTGTACATAAAATATTTAAAAAAAATACAAAATACACAATGTCACAAGTTACAGATACATTTGGACAGAGTTGTGTGTGATCCCCACCTGGCCCGGGGCAGTTAGTCCTGTGGTATCCCCCTCCAGCTGTAGTGTATGGTCTCTCTCCCACCACCTCCATACCGTGGCAGTAGCACAGCTCCTAGGCTATTCTTTGTCTTTATTGGTACCTGTTGATAAATGGCCTGTGTGTAGGCAGCACATGGATAGGATGGGGGAAGAATCAATTCATCATTATCCCTACAAAGAAACAGAGGATATCGCTCCCTTGCACCCTATTCCCTGTATAGTGCACTACATTTAACCAGGAACCATAGAGCTCTGGTCAAAAGTAGGGCACTATATAAGTAATAGGACGCTATTTCAAACGCAACCTTGGTCGCATCTGCAACTTTGAGAAAACAAATGAAAGTAAGGCATCTCACAGCTGAGACGAAATTGAGATGGTGTCTGTGTCCAAATTAAAACCACAAAACCACATTTCCAAACGCAGCTTTTTGGAGTCTCAAATGATTCATCATGTAACAGAGCACCAGTCTAACATAGGAAGGGAGGGAGAGAACATTACTGTTGGTACGTGATTAGTCAATGACACACTTCCAATACAAAYCKRGCTGCTTTGTTTTGATTCACTTTGTTTCCTCACAAACATGTAATGTCATTATTTGTTGTTTGAATGTTTAACTGGAAAACAAGAATATGATGTTGTGGAGCCTACAGAATATACAAGATMTGATATCTTTGATGGTGTCRGCAGACAGTTTATGGTAAGTTGCAATGGTGCATTTTCAGAAGCAATAGCCACAAGGCACTAGCTTCTAGCCACTATCCTCAGCWTCTAGGRTTGTTGGTGCATGGCAAATGGAAAGCTCTGATGTGAGGCGAAACATTTTAACGGATGTGCGTAAGTATTTCTAGTAGTACTAACGGTCATCTTCAGGGGTTAAATTGGTGAAATGTTACAGAGTGGGGGGAGACCTTTTGGGGGTGGGTATAGGATTCAGGGTGAGGCCAAGTGATAGTTATGAGTTAGGCAGGGGTTACAGGTTTAGCTGAGATGTGTATACATAGGGTTAGGTGTTAGGTTAGCATTATAGGGTTAGGGTAACGTTAGGTGCGTTATAGCGTTGAGGTCAGGGTAGCGTTAGCGTTAGGGTTTAAGGTAGCGTTAGGGTTAGGGTTGAAAAGCTGGGATTAGACATATTGCAGGAATATTTGGATATTTTATGACAATCTCAGCTTGAACCAATTAAACAGGCAATTTGAAGATGTGGTGAAAAGGCATAGACTAGGAACAAGACTCACAACACATGGAGTAATAGCCACTATTATCTATTGTGTTAAACCAACACCATGACATATGAAATAGAAGTGTGGTATCCATCTTATTAAGATTCTCTATCTTAATACAGTAGTCTCTATGCCTCTTCCAGTTACAGGTGAGTTTGGCTCAGTGGATCAGATGATGAGATGATTCAGGAACAGGTGAGTTTTGGCTCAGTGGATCAGATGATGAGATGATTCAGGAACAGGTGGGTTTGCTCAGTGGATCAGATGATGAGATGATCAGGAACAGGTGAGTTTGGCTCAGTGGATCAGATGTGAGATGTTTCAGGAACAGTGAGTTTGGCTCAGTGATCAATGATGAGATGATTCAGGAACAGGTGAGTTTGGCTCAGTGGATCAGATGATGAGATGATTCAGGAACAGTGAGTTTGGCTCAGTGGATCAGATGATGAGATGATTCAGGAACAGGTGGGTTTGGCCATGGGATCAGATAGAGAGATGATGGCGTCAGGAACAGGGTGGGTTGGCTCAGGTGAGATGCAGTAGAGACGATGATCAGGAACAGGTGGTTTGGCTCAGTGGACAGATAGAGAGAATATTCAGGAACAGGTGGGTTGGCTCAGTGGATCAGATAGAGAGATGATTCAGGAACAGGTGTTTGGCTCAGTGGATCAGATAGAGAGATGGTTCAGGAACAGTGGGTTGGCTCTGGTGGATAGAATAGAGAGATGGTTCAGGAACAGTGTGGTGGGCTCTGTGGATCAGATAGAGAGATGGTTCAGGGAACAGGGTGTTTTAGTTGGCTCAGATTTCCATCTTGTTTGCTGTTATAATACACCAGGCATGGCCCTCCGCCTGCTACATCCTGTCAAATTATACATTTTACATTTAAATGTGTAATATTTATTTTTGCTTTGTCATTGACAGGACCTGATTATTGCAATGGCTTACAGGGTCTGAAGCCCAGGGGCGCAGCTCATAGGAGGGCCCTGTGAGGCAGAAGAAAAAAAAATTTAAATGTATAGTAAGCAGAGTATGAATCGATCTTTTTTTTTTGTTTGTTATTTGTCCCTAAAACT
>NW_019950171.1:0-5798 GCF_002910315.2 Salvelinus sp. IW2-2015 | reverse complement strand
ATGGTCTCCCTGCCGCTAACATCCTGTCAAATTATATATTTACATTTAAATGTGCAATATTTGTTTTGCTTTCTGTCACTGACAGGCCTGATTATTGCAATGGATTACACGGGCTGAAGCCCAGGGGCCCAAGCTCATAGGAGGCTCTTGAGGCACAGAAAGATTGAAATGTATATACAGTATATAATATTTTTCTACTTAACCACCAACCACAGGAACCTGCTCTCAATGAGTGTAGATAGCCTGAGCCTGCTCTCAAATGAGTGTAGATAGCCTGAGCTTGCTCTCGATGAATAGATCGCCGAGCTTGCTCTCAATGAGCATAAGATAGCCTGAGCCTGCTCTCAATGAGCATAGATAGCCTGAGCCTCCTCTCAATGAGTGTAGATAGCCTGAGCTTGCTCTCAATGAGTGTATATAGCCTGAGCCTGCGCTCTCAATGAGTGTAGATAGCCTGAGCCTGCTCTTAAGAGTGTAGATAGTCTGAGCTTGCTCTCAATGAATGTAGATAGCCTGAGCTTGCTCTCAATGAGCATAGATAGCCTGAGCCTGCTCTCAAGAGCATAGATAGCCTGACCTCCTCTAAATGAATTGTAGATAGCCCGAGCTTGCTCTCAATGAGCATAGATAGCCTGAGCCTGCTCTCAATGAGCATAGATAGCCTGAGCTCCTCTCAATGAGTGTAGATAGCCTGAGCTTGCTCTCAATGAGTGTAGATATCCTGAGCCTGCTCTCAATGAGTGTAGATAGCCTAAGCCTGCTCTCCAATGAGCGTAGATAGCCTGAGCCTGCTCTCAATGAGTGTAGATAGCCTGACTTGCTGGCTCAATGAGTGTAGATAGCCTGAGCCTGCTCTCAATGAGTGTAGATAGCCTAAGCCTGCTCTCAATGAGCGTAGATAGCCTGCTGCTGCTCTGCTAATCATCAGATTGGGGGAAGAGAGGAGGTAGGGGGCCGTTGTGGGTAACTGGGGTGCCCTGTCATGGTTGGGTAAGAGACTAATAAAAAAATAAAAGCATAATAAATAAATACGAGTATACGACTGGTAAATTGTGTGAGATAGGTTGATTCATAATCCAACAGAAAGTTATTAACCAAATATGGCACATGTACGTAACGTCTTTTACCTTGCAATTCTGTGTGACTTCGCCTGTAATCAATGCATCAGAGGAGCAGTCCTTTTCAAACCTGGTGCTTGTCAAAAACAGACCAATGATGGGAAAGGAAAGGCTGAACTATTTGACTCTTAAGACTCGTGACAGTGAAATACTCAGGTCACTTGATTTCAATGACATCATTCCAGATTTGGCTGCTCAGAAAACAAGGAGGGAATGCTTGTAAGGTAAGCCATGACACTTTCTGTGAAAATGCAGTGCATAGGTCTAATGCTTGTCCACTGGAGAGGCTCTGTCCCGCTGGTGGTTTTGAAATGGCCACGCTCCTGTATTCTTTGCGATAGCTTGCGGACAGTCACGGTAACTGTCCTATTCCATTTGTTTATTTAGAGAAGACATGCTTATAATCCTGTGCCTTTATAACAGTCAACAACACACATATATTTCATATTTTACAGTAAGAATTTAATGGAAGGAAACAGAATTAAGTATAAAATATATTTTTCTTAAACAACCTTGCTGACTGTTGCGGGTGAGCACCTGTGGAAGAACTAGTATGCCTAATTGTACAAAGTGAAAACAGTGGCCTTGTGCTTATTTTTGGGGAATTGTTTAGCAATTAAATTGTTTGGCAAATAAAGAAACAATGCCCCGGGGCCTATGATCTGTTAATCTGGCCCTGGTCACCGATACTCTGAATGTAAACATATAAACATTATGTAGCCTCATTATCCAGGGGTTTGCGGGTATTGAGAGACGAGGTAGCAGGGCGCAGGGGTGCAGGGGAATAAACCAAACTCTGAGTTTACATATCTCAACAAAGCATGGTGTAACACATCACTTTATGCCGCAAAAGAGAGAGGAAGGACTGATAGGAAGCAATGCTTCCCTCCCTCTAATATTTATGAATAACCCTTTTGTTGTTATCGTAGAGGATGACAGGCAGGCAAGCAGCATTCATCCATCCCTGGAGCTTGAAGCTATTTGAATGTTGAAAAATGCATGAAGGTCTTTACTGATAGAAACACACAGTTGTGTCTTGTGATGGATGGTCTGTGATACCCAACACATGCCAGGAAGAAAGCTGTTATTTGAGGGAAAGTAAAGTAAAACTGCTGTGTGGGTATTTGCCGTCCTTTGGCTTTATTTACAGTGTAATACTGTATGACTGTGTGTGTGACGTGAACGGCTCGTCCACTGGAATTCTGCTGCTACACTTCTGCCGAGAAAGAGATAGAGCGAGTAAGAGGAAGAGAGAGATAGAGAACCCAGTCAAACGGAAGGAAAGCGAGTTTTCAGGGAACAGTTAGCTACAAAAGACTTAACTGTAATACCCGTAAATGCTTCCTAAACCATCCTGAGTGTGTTCCAGTAAATACACACCAGGCTAAGGTGTTCTGATTATTATTCATGTTCTACCTCTTCTGAATCTAGTTACGCAATCTACTGTAATCTCCATAATTAATTATCCTCATTCAATTTTCCCTTTCAATTCCTCTTCCACGCTCTCTATTTTCTTTTTAACTTGTGTCTCACACATACTGTACTGTAGCATTTCACTGGTAATGGTGTGCATGTCTTAAGGATCGTGGGGGTTTCCTGAATCATGGAGAGTCAAACCAAACAAAGTTATGCAAACTATGAATATAATTAAGACTAGACCACATGTTATGTCAGTGTTACATAGGTACGTTTTTACAGAGGCAATTCAGGTTAATACAGTACTGCTGTATGAACCCCCATCTCTCTCTGTGAGTATCTGTGTCCCAGCACCCAGCACCAGCCCTGATCTCTCTCTTTCTATCTTTTTCTCTCAGTCTCTCTCTCTTTCTCTCTCTCTTTCTCTCTCTATTTCTCTCTCTTTCTCTCTCGCTCTCTCTCTCTCAGCCTCAATCTTTCCCCCATGATGATATTCAGAAAGTAGAAGGTCTGTCAGCCTGGCCATGGTCGACTGACTGGCTGCTTAGCAACGGTAGGCAAGGGCACAATGTTCTCCACTCACGCTCTCTCTCTTTCTCGTTCTCTCTCTCCTGCCGTCTGTCTGRCTCTGTCCGTCTCTCAGCCTAATGAGTTAAAGCAGGAGTGGCATTTATGCTGGAGATTGTATACTGTGCTGTTCAGCTCCTTAATGGTTCAGATAACTAAGGCAGTGGGTTGAAAGTGGACATTTGGTTTGGTTTAGTTTGATTGACTGACTGACTACTATCATCAGGTATGAACATTGAACCATCCACTCACATACTAGTATTATGGATCTTTTTGTGCATTGTATGATTTGATTCGATGTTCATATGTCTCTTGAGTTGAAATCACATGTGACAGCAAAGCATTGAATCAACCAACACTTTACTCCATCCATCACATACTACAGTACCTTGCCAGAATGCAAGTGGTATCTTGACTGACTGTCGTTTACTCTATTATACACACCCCAGACACCAGTCGGCCTAACATACAGAACATCCTCTCTCCCCAACTATAGATCCAAACCCTTGTTAGTGGCCCAAACGGTCACTGACCAGAGGTCCTCTGTGAGTAGCACTAGCAGCAATGTCAAACCTCCATGGGACCAATGCCATAGTTTACACATGAAGAGTTTATTTCCAAGACGCTATATCCACCAATTTCTCACATTTGTGTTTTATCATCTGTAATTATTGCTTATGGGTACCTTCATATGTGTCAAAAAAAGACATATTGACTCAAGACATTTCAGGGTTTTATTTGTTATATAGTATGTATAAAAATGTATAAAAACATAATCCCACTTTTACATTATGTGATATTGTAGGCCAGTGACACAAAATCTCAATTTAACCCATTTTAAATTCAGGCTAGAACATAACATGTGGAAAAAGTAAATGGGTGTGAATACTTTCTGAAGGCACTTTTGCAAAAAAGCATGGTTATATGTCTCTCTGAAATGATAGATTTTAAAGAAATTCATGTCTGTCATTGACAAGCCCCTGCCATGATTAGAAAACAAGCCCCTGCCATGATTAGAAAACAAGCCCCTGCCATGATTAGTGAAAAAACACACCAATCTCTTTCATTATTTATTCAAACAATACATGCTAATTTACCTACATTTCTGAAAGTGGATATATAGAGTTTTGAAATTAAACTCATTCACATCAACAATCATTACCAGACCACTGTCTGCCTTGTTGACTGACCATGCTCAGTGTGTCTGAAATAGGATGGCTACAGTTTTGGAAATACATATTTGTCTTAATAACTGGTATCCATCCTTTAAAAGAAAATAAATAGATACCAACATTTTACTAATCTTGATGAAGACCTGGTTGAGGTACAATCAAGTATACACAAGCATTCAACAGCGTGTCTATATTGGATGTACTGTACGTACACTAGTTTTGAACTTATTTCTCCAATCCAACTCTTGAGAAAGTACTCCAAAACAGAACAGCTATGTGGTACTTTAATGGTTGTACAAACTGTAAGAAGGTGTTTGATTATCATATTCAGTACGAGAGATGGACACAGCAAGCCTGCTCTCTCTGCATTGATTCAGAACAGTGTGATCGCTCCGTATATCAGCTTTAATTCATCTTCAGGGTAATCAAAATTGAGGCAATATTGATTTTGATTTCTGACCTTTGGCAGTCCTCCATGGAGTGGCAAGGCAGTCACTCCTACAGTACTACCCATGGCTACAGCTGCATGTTTTTCATTTCATTTTTTATTTTATTTAACTAGGCAAGTCAGTTTAGGACAAATTCTTATTAACAATGACGGCATACACCGGCCAAACCCGGACCACGCTGGGCCAATTGTGCGCCGCACTATGGGACTCCCAATCACGGTCGGATGTGATACAACCTGGATTCGAACCAGGGACTGTAGTGACGCCTCTTGCACTGAGATGCAGTGTCTTAGACCGCTGCAACTTGTTGATGTGTGTTTGGGGTCGTTGTCCTGCTGGACCCACAACCTTAAATGGATACCTAGCTGCACCTTATCTTTCAGCCTTTTCACTCTGTAACAAATTAGCCCCTCATTGTCATGTGTCTGTGATATACAAATGTATGCATGAATTCACATATGTACATGCATGAACACATACACACATATTCACATTCAGTTGTGGACAAATATATTGGCACCTGGCACTTTCTTAAATAATTCCTTATTTCTTAGGCAGGGTACAAATGGGATGGTTGGGTAGAGATGCCTGATATGATTATGGTTATACGTTTTAATTTTCATCACAGATTTTTTTTGTCTAACATTTTTCAAATGATTAACAAATAGTTTTCTTAATATTAGGAGGCCTGCGTCTTGTGACCGTAGCGTACGTGTAGGTATGTATGGCAGGACCAAATAGGAAAGATAGGTAGGAGCAAGCCCATGTAACGCTTTGTAGGTAACGGTAAAACCTTGAAATCAGCCCTTGCCTTAACAGGAAGCCAGTGTAGGGAGGCTAGCACTGGAGTAATATGATCAAATTTTTGGTTCTAGTCAGGATTCTAGCAGCCGTATTTAGCACTAACTGAAGTTTATGCAGTGCTTTATCCGAGTAGCCGGAAAGTAGAGCATTGCAGTAGTCTAACCTAGAAGTAACAAAAGCATGGATTAATTTTTCTGCATCATTTTTGGACAGAAAATGTCTGATTTTTGCAATGTTACGTAGATGGAAAAAAGCTGTCTTTGAAACAGTCT
>NW_019950170.1:0-8906 GCF_002910315.2 Salvelinus sp. IW2-2015 | reverse complement strand
ACATTAAAGTAAGAGGGGTCAACACCACACACGTCCGGAAAATACACAACACTCCACCGCACATACATATTTATATGTGATATTCTGCCCCCCCCGTCTGTTCCCCCGTCATCCCCTGCTCCCCCGTCCCTTGTCATGTATAACCCTCCCTCTTTCGAAAGCTTCCTCACCGCCCCTCGCCCCAGGGGAACAAGATTAAACAATGGGAGTCAATAGGCTGACTGGGACTGACGCTCTCTGCCCTTTTACAGTTTTTCCCAATTGCTAAAACACAATGTATTTGTATTTTAGCAATTGAGAATGTTGTGGAAGTCTTCAGAAATGTGAGAATATGGCTGTGTTGTATGGTCCCAAGGGTTGGCTATGACAGTTGGAGGAACACCATGCGTATGGAGAAGCAGCGACATTTGTGATGTTCCCACCACGTTGGCCAGGAACCATCTATAAGTGCTCTGTGGCCAATGACGTTTTCTTGCCCCTCTTTCTGCTTTGCTAGGTTGAACCCAGCACTCATCTATTAAAGATGAACTCGTTGTTTGGGATTGCATGAGCATCCATTTTCCAGTACTCCTGAAAACAAAAGAAACAAAAGCAGCGTCAATATGGGTGTTAATTCCAGTACCACTGGGAAAACAATGTTGTGTGTAGGTTTGTACTGCAAGTTCAATAGTACTACATCCACAAATGCTCGTTCTGACCTCTTTGTTTCTTTGAGAATTTTTCTCTCAAACGGCACCTTATAAAGTTGTTTCATCTGATTTTGGTTCCGCTTGAGAATGCGAGCCAATGTGGGGCGACTGACTTGTTGAATGTTGTGAATATGGTGTTTCTTGGATTGTGTGGCTTGAATTTCTCGTCATCGGATTTTCATTTTTTCCAAAACCAATTTTACAATGGCAGCTTTTCCTACCCCGGTGAACATTTGAACCCTTCCTCCACCTGGTTGCGTCTCTCAGTCCTTGTTAGAAAAACAAAATATAGGATTGGACACCCAATGCAGCCTAAAATTATTTCCGACCAGTAGACTAAATTCTACAGGAAAATTTGTTGCGTTAGTGTATGACATCAAAGCCATTTCACAAATAAACAGGTGTCACCCACTGATACACTATGACATGGGGTGTACTAGCATAGTGGTGAAATAAAGTTGGACATACTGATCCAGTTCTAAATGTCCGAGACACAGGCGAACACAGTTTTTTTTTTTTTCGTAAAACGGCCCCCAAGTTGGGCTGGCACTCTCTGTCCAGGCCTCTCGCAACATTGTCAGCCCATGGTGATGCGATGATAAACTAGGTTGCTCTGATTTCATTTGAAAGTTGTTGTTTCTTTGGCCATGAACTTCCTCTACAGCTTCTTTAACCCCTACCTCTCACTCTTCCTCCCCCTCTCATTCCCCCCTCCCTTCTTCCTCTTCCTCTCTCCCTTGCAACGGCTTCCATTGTTTGTAAAAAAACAAACCCGGTTGCTCACCTGTGGTCTTCATTAAGTTTGGCTTACTTTCCTGATTGAAGTGGTAACATTAACCATTGGGTGTTTGCCAGTTGGCACATGTATTGGCCAATTTTACTCATGTAGGTTTATGTATTTTTGAATTGGCAGTGTCTTGAAATTGGGCCAAACAGTGACTTTTATGTCAGATTTTGTGTCTTATGGAGGAGAATGTGTCGTTGGCTTGCAGTGCATTTTTTTTTAAAAGTTGCCATTTTTGAATGGCAAAAAAATGTGTGTAAAGCAGAAAAAATGTTGGTTTAGACTTTTGGAAAACTTGAGAAGAGTTTTCCAGCTCTATCTATGGAACTTTCCTAAAAGTTCTCAGCTCTATCTTATGAATTCTAGGAGTTATCAGCTCTATCTATGGAATTTCTTAAAGTTCTCAGCTCTATTCTTAGGAAATTCTAGAGTCGTATCAGGCTCTATGCTATTGGAATTTCTAAAGTTCTCAGCTCTATCTTATGGGAATTCAAAATTCTCAGCCTCTAATATCCTTATGGCAATCTAAAGTTCTCAGCTCATACTCACTGGAAATTCTTAGGAGTTATCCAGCTCTATCTTAGGAATTTTCTCTAAAGTTCTCAACAGCTCTAATCTATGGAATTCTAAAGTTCCTCAGCTCTATCTATGGAATTCTAGAGTTCTCAGCCTCTATCTTTGGAATTTCTAAAAGTTCTCAGCTCTATTCTAATGGAATTCTAGAGTTCTCAGCTCTATCTAATTGGAATCTACATGTTCTCAGCATCTATCTATGGAATTTCTAAAGCTTCTAGCTCTTATGTTATGGAATTTCTAGAGTTTCTCAGCTTCTATCCCTATGGAATTCTAAAATTCTCAGCTCTATGTTATGGAATTCTTCTAAAGTCACAGCTCTATCTTATGGAATTCTAATTCTCATCTCTATACTTGGTTATGGAATTCAGAGTTTCTCACTCTATCTTATGGGGAATTCTAGATTCTTAGCCTCGATCTACTGGAATTCTAGAGTTCTCAGCTCTATCTTATTGAATTCTAGAGTCTTAGCTCTATTCTTTATGGAAATCAAAGAGTTTCTCAGACTCTGTGTAATCTTATGAAATCTAAATTATCAGCCTCTATCTTATGGAAATCTAAAAGTTATCAGCTCTCTATCTTATGGAATTTCTAGAGTATACTCAGCTCTATTTTATGGAATTCTAAAGTTCTCAGCTCTATCTTATGGAATTCTAGAGTACCTCAGCTCTTATCTTATGGAATTTCTAAGAGTACTCACTCTATCCTTAATGGATCTAGAGTTCTTCAGCTCTATTTTATGGAATTTTTCTATGAGTTCTTCAGCTGCTATCTTATGGAATTCTAGGAGTCTCAGTTTCATTTATGGAATTTCTAGAGTTCTCAGCTCTACTTATGAATTCTAGAAAGTTCTGAAGTCTATCTTTATGGAATTCTAGAGTACTCAGCTTCTATCTTATTGGAATTCTAGAGTACTCAGGCTCTATTTTATGGAATTCTAAAGTTCTCCAGCTCTCATATTTTATGGAATTCTTTTGGACGTTCTCAGCTCTCTTATCTTATTGGAATTCTAGAGAGTTTTGCTTAGCTCTATCTTATGAATTCTAGAGTACTCAGCTTTATCTTATGGATGTCTAGAGTACTCACTCATATTTTATGGAAATTTCTAAAGGTTCTCAGCTCTATTTTTTATGGGGAAATTCTAAAGTTTTCTCAGGCTCTATCTTATTGGAATTCTAAGATTCAGCTCTTCTATTTTTATGGAATCTCTAAAGTTCTTCAGCTCTTATTTTATGGAATTTCTAAAGTTCTCAGGCCCTTCGTATCTTATGGAATTCCTTGAGATTCTCAGCTCTCTATTTTATGGTAATTCTAAAGTTCTCAGCTCGTATCTGTGGGGAATTCTTAGAGTTCTCAGCCTCTATTTTATGGATTTCTAAAGTTCTTCAGCTCGTATTCTTAATGGAATTTCTAAAGTTCTCAGCTCTATCTTATGGAATTCAGATTTTCTCAAGCTCTAGTTTATGGAATTCTACAGTTCTCATCTCTATTTGTGAATTCTAGTTCTCAGCACTATCTTATGGAATTCTTAGAGTTCCCATCTCTATTTTCTATGGAATTCTAAAAGTTCTCAGCTCTTCTGTGGAATTCTAGAGTTCTCAGCCTCTTCTATTTTATGGATTCAATTCTCAGCTGTCTTTTTTATTGGAATTTCTAAAAGTTACTCAGCCTCTATCTTAATGGAATATTCTAGAGTTCTTCAAGCTCTATTTACGGAATTCTTAAAGTGCTCAGCTCATCTTGGAATTCTAGATTCTCAGCACTATCTTATGAATCTTTAGGTCTCAGCCTCTATTTTATGGTAATTCTAAAGTCTCAGCTCTTATCTTGTGGAATTCTAGATTCTCAGCACTATCTTATGGAATTCTAGGATTCCCAGTGTTATTTCGTGAATTTCTCCATCCGCTGAAGTACTGAGGTTAAAGTTGAAAGACAGGAATTAATTCTAAAAATCCCTCTTAAATATGAATCCCTCTAGCTGTACATTGCTATCATATTTAATGTTAACACCATTTCATTTCAAATGCTTACAGACCCAATGGGTACTACATCTGAAGGGAAGGGATTCAGTATTGTAACCTTTTACTTGCGTTTGAGCTAAATCAGTTTCTTGTATCTAATGTATTAACTTTGAATATCAGAAGCTACGGCCCACACCGATGGTTATGGGCTAAAAAGAAGAATAACACGGGTGCCGTGCTACCATCGTCAGATATAGAGTTGAAGATGTATTACATTTTTGAGTTTGCATCCCAATATACACCTGGTTACATATACGTCACAGAAGACCGTGAAATATAACAAAAACCATTTGACATAGAAACACTGGATTTGAAGTTATTTTGATAATATTTTGCGGTACTGAAAACATTCCACCCATGACGCCTACTATGGAGGGTCGACTTTGTATTGGAATTATACTGCCAGAAAGGGATTCCGGGCGAAACTTGTTTATCCGGTTGAGTTGAGATCTCTTGGATGTAAAATCAGTATGTAAATATAAGTTCAGTACCAGTGGGCTAGCTATGACATTAACCACTATCTGGTAGTGAAGTAGGATTGAGGAGGGTGACGGAGAGGAGAAAGTTACTGGGTGTCATCAAGAGCGTCAAGCCCTTGAGGTCTGTGTCGACGTTATGTAGAAAGGAAAGAGTCTAAAGCTTTACTATAAAACAAAGTCCAGAACAAAACCAGGACCAGTAATTATCACAGAGTACTAACGTGCTCATTTGATCTCTCTTAAAGGCGTTACAAATGTTACAACTGGGTAGCACTGGGGCCAGTTAGAGATATAGAGGAGCTCTTAAAGGTAAAGGTTAAATAGCACTGGGGCCAAGTATAGAATAAGAGGAGCTCTTAAAGGTTAAAGGTAAAGGTTAAGGAGCACTGGCCAGTAGAGAAAAGGAGTCTTAAATGAAAAGGTTGAAGGTAGCACTGGGGCCAGTAGAGAAAGAGGAGTCTTAAAGGTTAAAGGGTTTTAAAACGGTAGCACTTGGGCCATAGCAGATCAATAAGAGGAGATCTTAAAGGTTTAAAGGTTAAAGGTTAGCACTGGGGCCGTAGGAAGATATATAGAGGAGCTCTGATACGTTTAAAAGGTTAGAAGGTGTAGAGGGAGACCTGGGGCAATAGAAAATAGTCAGAGGAGCTCTGATAGGTTAAAGGTTAAAGGTTTTAGAGGAGAACTGGGTCAATTAGTGATATAGAGGAGCACTTAAAAGTTAAAGGTTAGAGTTAGAACAGGGAACGGAAAAGGGAGACATAATGGGCCTGATTTGCCAAAACCATTAATTTTAAACTTAACCACAAACAGTGGTCAAAAGGGATATGAGGAAATAATATATGCCCAGGTGTTCAGCCTTGGACCAGGATTCCCAACAGTAGACATCACAAAACATTATAGGCCCATACATACAACATTCATAGCCCATACATGGTACAACGAATGGGCGATAGCCCAAAATCATTACAGCATTCATAGCCGAATACGTACAACATTCATTAGCCCCATACATACCAGCAATCATAGCCCTATACCATACAGCGTTTCATAGCCCAAACATACAGCCATTTCATAGCCAATTACGTACAACATTCATAGCCATCATACAGCAATCAATAGCCTTACATACAGCATGCATAGGCTAATATCTTCAGCGCGCACAGTCTCCCCTACATACAGAAGTAGCTGGTTTCCATCCAGCCTGACTTCTGTCCAGCAGGTCTGCTTAATTAAACCAGCATCATAGTCCCCTCTCCTCTCCTCTCCCAGCGTAGGCGCATCCATCGTGTATAATGCTCTCGTCTCACGTCCTCTCGGTCTCAGCACTGACAAGCTCAGTGACCTTCTCTCTTTTTTTCTTTACGATGACACACACACCACAGAATATTAAATTTTATGTTGCCGTTGCGAGGCTAGCAGAAGCAGGCAGGCACAGAAGTAGGACAGAAGAAAGATGAGGAGGGAGAGGCGGGGGAGAGGAGAGGGGAAGAGAGGGGAGGAGAGGAGAAGGAGAGAGAGGAGTAACTGGGGTGGAGAGGGGGCCAGTCAGGTGGAGAGAGGAAGAAAAGAAAGGGAGAGAGGGAGTCGAGCTAGAGAAGAGGAAAAGGAAGGGAGAGGCGGCGTACGGAGAGGAGAGATTAGGAGAAGGGAGAGGGGAGAGGAGAGAGTGGAGGAGGAAGGAGAGGGGTGGAGAGGAGAAGGGAAGAAGGAAGAGAGGGAGAGGGGAGAAAGGAGGGAAGGGAGAAAAGCGGGAGACGAGAAGAGGAGGTAAGGACGATGAGGGGGAAGGAGAGAGTGGAGAAGGGAGAGGGGCGAGAGAAGAGAGGGAGGAAAGATCAAACCCATCTAATCATTACTTCCAGAGCTCTTACGTTTCCCCGACCGTTCACATTCCCAACATGCCTGAAAGCGTTATCGTATATGACATCCATCCAATCGATCGGAAGCAGAGGGAGATAGGGAGGAAGGACATGAGTGACCCATAGCCGTGGGAGAGGCGGCGGATTGAGTAACGTGGCCTGTGAGAGACTTAGGTCTGTATTGTAGTTAAGGCAAAGTACAAGTGAAGCCACTGGCTTAGTGGGAATGAGGTCCCTGACGGTCAACACCCTGGGTAGGAAAAGAAAAGAGATAGAGAGAGAGGAGAGAGCAGAGAGGAGAGAGAGGAGGAAGAGTGAGTGAGAGTGAGAGAGAAAAAAGAGAGAGAGAAAAAGAGAGAGAGAAAAAGAGAGAGAGAAAGAGTGAGAGAGAAAAAAGAGAGAGAGAGAGGAAGAGTGAGAAGGAAGAGGGGTGAGAGTCAGAGAGAAAAAAGAGTGAGAGAGAAAAAAGAGAGAGAGAAAAGAGAGGAGAGAGAAAAAAGAGAGAGAGAGAAAGAGTGATAGAGAGAAAAAGAGAGAGAGAGAAAAAGAGGAGAGAAGAAAAAAGAGGGGAAAAAAGAAAGAGAGAGAAAGAGAAGAGTGTGAATAAAGGAGAATAATGAAAGAGAGAAAGATAGACCCAGAAGGTCTACATTCAGGTTAGAGGAGAAAGAACAGAAGAGAGAGAGAGATTGAGAAAGAGGGAATAATGAACGAGGGTAGAAGGACAGATGAAAAGTGGGTGCTTAGAGACCACAGTACAGTGTATGACCTTGGAGCAGAGTTCAGACACTCCTGAATCATTGATACACTCCGTTCAGATTTGAATCTCAATGGCTAAGCTAACTATGGTGTTTCTCAATGGCTAAGCTAACTAGTGTTTCTCAAAGGCTAAGCTAAACTATGTGTTTCTCAATGACTAAGCTAACTAATGTGTTTCTCAATGACTAAGCTAACTTATGTGTTTCTCAATGACTAAGCTAACTATGTGTTTCTCAATGGCTGAGCTAACTATGTGTTCTCAATGACTAAGCTAACTATGTGTTTCTCAAGAGCTGAGCTAACTATGTGTTTCTCAAATGACTAGCTAACTATGTGTTTCTCAATGACTAAGGCTAATACATGTGTTTTCTCAATGACTAAGCAACTATTGATGTTCCCAATGACTAAGCTAACTATGTGTTTCTCAATGACTAAGCTAACTATGTGTTTCTCAATGACCAAGCTAACAATGTGTTTCTCAATGGCTAAGCTAACTACGTGATTCTCAATGACTAAGCTAACGTATTCCGTCTCAATGTTAGCTAAAGGGCTAGCTACAGAAACGGTTTATTTTAATGGCTAACCTTCTCTATGCCAATGCTATACTAAGTCCAGTACTAACACTTATCCTCAGTCTCAATGCACACAATGTTTTATTTTCAATGACTGGCCAAATGACTCAACCTCATAGCCAACTGCCACCTGTACATTGTGGCCCACAAGGCTTTGCCTGTATACAATAGTATTTGTTTTAAATGTCTAAAGKGGTCCACTTGTTGTAGAAGTTGTGTTCAACTGGATTTACTTACCAGTAAAAACATTTAGTACATTTCATAACTTTTAAGTTGCTTTCAACTTGCTAAATGACATTATAGTTATTATTCTTCATTAAATCATAAATTACATTATATTAAATGTTAAATTCATATTATTTGAACATAGTAGCAGTTTCTCTCAGCTTGTTTTGCTTTACTCGTACATAGAGCTCTGTAACTAGATGTGTTACACAGTAAAACAACGTGTCACAATGGAGAGAGGGTGAAAATATATGTAAATAATTCTTAGGCTGAGTCTTAAATGGGACCCTATTCTCTACATGGTGCACTACTGTAACCAGGGCCCATAGGGACTCCCATAGGGCTCTGGTCAAAAGTAGTGCACTATGTAGGGAATAACGTGCCATTTGGGACACATTTCAAAGTTAGGCCCTGTCAAAAGTTCTGAGATCCCACTGCAACCAACCAAAGACCAGCCAAAGTACAATCAAAGGTTCTTTATTATAAATGCAGCTTTTACAGCAGTGATACTACCTAGTATCATTCCAGCCTGATTAGAACATTTAAAGGGCTAGGATTTAGGGCTGTAGGCTCGCTATAAGTATCGGGGCACAATAACACAGCAGCTGATTCACTCACAGAGCGATGGCCAATGGTCTTTCGGCTCTACCAGAGCAGGGTTGGGCTCTTCCTCCTGACCAGGGTGTCGTTAGCTGATGTCTGGTCCGGCAGTCGATGGCTGGTCGCTGGCTTTCCCTTGCTCTGCACCGGCCCGGCAGCGTGGCAACGTTGTCTGTAGCCTCTCGCAGGTGTGTTGGGCGTGTCCCCCGTGTCTGTTGTCACTGGGACACAAAATATACAATTACAGCATGTACTGGAGCGCTGTGATTGGTGTCTTTTTCCCACAGCAGGTGAACACAGGAGAGGAGCAGCAACAATGAGGTGGAACTTCATTGGTTGAGA
>NW_019950169.1:0-8909 GCF_002910315.2 Salvelinus sp. IW2-2015 | reverse complement strand
GTTCATTTTAAAGGAATAATGGACGATTTTGGCAATTAAGCAACTTTTCTACATACCCCAGGGTCAAACAATGTAACATTATAGAGACAGTGTGATATTTTGGCATTAATCCCTTTTTCTACTCACCCAGAGTCACATGATCTCATGGATACCATTTTTGCCTCTGCATGCAGTTTTGAAGGTAGTTTCGGGAGCCATTGCTRACTAGCGTTAGCACAATGACTGGAAGTCTCCTGGAACTGTTAGCATGCTAAAATGGTATCCATGAGTTCATCTGACCCTCGTTATGTAGAAACGTTGCTTAATTGCCAAAATGTAAAAAAATCCAGTTATCTGTGACGTCTGTCCTTCAGACTGGAAAATAAAGGAGAGCCGCACACTCTAGGAGCTCAGATGCAAAAAAAAATAATTATATCCAACGTTCCGACAGGCAAGCTGTCTTCATCAGGGTATAATCACAAACACTGCGGGATGACTCGTTTTATATAGTGTCAAAAGACACAGGTGTCTGTAATCATGGCCAAGTGTGGCCTAATATCATTGGTTAATTCTCAAATATAAAAATGACATACAAAGAACAGCATACAAAAAAACTAATGGATAGCATACGGTCATAGATTCATTTTAGACTACACAAGCTTACAAACAATTACAATGTCAAAGTCACAAGAATGGCTTCAGATCAAAGTCTACGTTGAGACCGAAGGGAGCAAGGGTCTTTAAGTTAAAGATCCAGGCAGCCTCTCTTTTTAACAATAAATTATCAAGGTCACCCCCTCTCCTAGGGAGGGTGACATGTTCGATGCCAATATAACGCAGTGACGAAATCGAGTGGTTTGCTTCCAAAAAGTTATAAGATAAATAACTGCCTTAGTGGAGCACGTAATAACACCTTTGATTGGGATCGATTTCCCTGTTTGTGGGTGTTTGAAGGATCTACATTTATAAGTGCCATTGCATTGAGCACAGCCATTACACTTGTAATTTCCATCCAGTAGGGGTGGAACAATAGACGTTGTTCAGGAATATCTTGGGGTGGTAAATCAGAGTGTACCAATTGGTCTCTGAGATTTCTGCCCCGCGAGAATAGGACCAAGGGAAGGTCCGAAAACACATTACCGAGACTATCATCGGATTTTAGAATGTGCGCAATGGTTGTGAACGATTTCCCTTCATCTGTTTCAGAGCCTTTGAATAAGCGGGTAGTTTAGAATGCAAGAATTGTGTCTTTTTGCGAGACTGCCCTGTGAAAAAGGGTCATGTTTGTTTTGAATTTTTCTCAACGGCAGCAGATATAATTCTTAGATCATGTTCTGTAGCCCACATCTCCTTGTACAACTTTTCTTTGCGTCTCAGCCATATTTCTGTTGAAATCTTGAATGTGTTTTTGCAAATTCTTTGATTCGACAGAATTGGCTGTTAGGGCAAACATTTTTCAAGGGAATTGGGTGAAACTGTTCAGCCCTCAACAAACTGTTTACGATCAGTAGTTCCTGTTAAAGTAATCATTATCTTCTACACAAGAGAATTTCAGGACAGATTCACACGAACAACTGATTGGACATGATATGCAGATTGCAGATTGGTCCTTCAGTAGCGAAAAACCAGTAGTAGGACCTCACAGAACACCTATAGGATGACTCATTTCCATGGAATGCCAGTAGGCTTCTCGTGTTACCAATGTAATTTGGCATAGATAGGCCACTCAGGAGCCAAGACCGACATATGATGAACACAAGTTCTCCAAGGGGGTAGTTTAGTGTTCCTAAATTGTTGTCCACCTACCTACGTTTGTCAGCCGTCACACTTTAAAGTCATGTCAAACGCGCGCGTCAATCCTCAGGTCAACTTTGAAGATGAAGCCCGGGTCAAATTCCTGAGACTTTTGGGTTTCAGCAAAGTGGATTTAGAGAGAAAGATATCCACCTGCTTGGGGAAGAACGTGCAGCKTAACGGACATGGAGTGGATGCCAACGATCTGGCTGAGAAGATACAGCTRCTCTCTACTCAGGTCAGTCCAGGAAKATACCTCTACATAGCCCATTCTCTTTTATAGTACTCCTAATACTAGTCTAGACTGCATATCTTCCACCGTCCACTAGAGGACAGTGYCGAGTATCAGAAGTGATATGTGYTCTCTTTTTCATAACAACATGAATCCTGTCACCTTTTTTATATTATCACCAGTAACCTTCCATAAAAGTACGTTGTCCTCGTTTTGMTTCCAGAGGTCAGAAGAATCCGGGGATGCGGTCGACTCCACCAAGACTCCGGGTTCATCCTCCCCCTCMGACTTTTTCAGTCAGATCCCACCACAACCACAGGACAAGGAGAAGATCAGCTTCCAAATCCCTGTCTCAGCAGGTACTGCTTGTCTTCTGTTCAGTATCACAGCAGTTGGACGTGACTTCCGCTTTCTCTTKCTGTGAAATCTAAACAGTACGGACTGGTTTCCCGGACACATAACAAAAAGCACGTTCAATGTAAAACCTTTTTAGTCCGGCGTTAGACTTAATATGAATCTGTTGTCCTGGTAACTGGCCCTTTGTATGCCTGTAACTCTCCGTATCTCATTCAGTTGCTTTATGCCTCTGTTGTGGCAGATGCAGATGGTCTGATCAGCCAGGCTCTGCTGGTGGGAAACTTTGAGGGAGCGGTGGATCTGTGTCTGAACGACYGGCGKTACGCTGAGGCCATCCTGCTGGCTATCAGTGGAGGACAGGAGCTACTGCAGAAGACCCAGCAGACATACCTGGACAAGCAGAGGAACAGCATCTCTATGGTAAGACGTGTAAAATGGGGAACTTTTGAACCGGGGCCAATTTGGGACTTCCCTCACACGTCTATTAGATTTATATTATATTTGTATGACTTGATTACTAGCTAGCAAAGTTGTTTAGTTCAGAATATAGTTATTTTATATCAAGAGTGCAAAATAATCTGATTTACTGAGTCAACATGAATAAATACAACATGGTTAAGTCTACTGGCCACCCCTCATAGCCTGGTCCTCTCTAGGTTTCTTCCTATGTTTTGCCT
Source organism: Salvelinus sp. IW2-2015 (assembly GCF_002910315.2). NCBI lineage: Eukaryota > Metazoa > Chordata > Actinopteri > Salmoniformes > Salmonidae > Salvelinus > Salvelinus sp. IW2-2015. Next base: position 5,870 of record NW_019950169.1, on the reverse strand, counting down.
TTCTCTGTAGTTTTTTCCCAGCCACCGTGCTTCTACACCTGCATTGTTTGGGGTTTATGCTGGTTTCTGTACAGCACTTTGAGATATCAGCTGATGTAAGAAGGGCTTTATAAATACATTTGATTTGATTTTGTATTTACTATCGACCGTCCTCAGCTGATCTCATCCGTGGTGACCCAGAACTGGGAGACATGGTGCAGAGCTGTGACTTGGATAACTGGAAGGAGGCCCTCGCTGCTCTCCTGACCTACGCTCACCCCAAACAGTTTGCTCCTCTGTGTGTAAGAACACCAGGATGTTTGAGGATTGTAACAAAGGAATCAGTAAACCCCGACTTGCTTTTACCTTGAGTTCAGCACTTATTTCTGCAGTCACTAGAAATCTATTTCACAAGAGACACCTGATTGTACCTGATGGGCCTGTTCTGCTTCCTGTTCCTAACCCCTCCCTCCCTTCTCCTGGTAGGACTATAACGATCTCTTATGCTATGTAGCTCTTCTGCTTCTGTTTCCTAACCCTCCCTCCCTTTCTCCTGGAGGACTATAACGATCTCTATGCTATGTAGCTCTTCTGCTTCCTGTTCCTAACCCCTCCCTCCCTTTCTCCTGGTAGACTATAACCGATCTCTATGCTATGTAGCTCTTCTGCTTCCTGTTCCTAACCCCTCCTCCCTTTCTCCTGGTAGGACTATAACTGATCTCTATGCTATGTAGCTCTTCTGCTTCCTGTTCCTAACCCCTCCTCCCTTTCTCCTGGTAGGACTATAACCGATCTCTATGCTATGTAGCTCTTCTGCTTCCTGTTCCTAACCCCTCCCTCCCTTTCTCCTGGTAGGACTATAACTGATCTCTATGCTATGTAGCTCTTCTGCTTCCTGTTCCTAACCCCTCCCTCCCTTTCTCCTGTATGGACTATAAACGATCTCTATGCTATGTAGCTCTTCTGCTTCCTGTTCCTAACCCCTCCCTCCCTTTCTCCTGTAGGACTATAACCGATCTCTATGCTATGTAGCTCTTCTGCTTCCTGTTCCTAACCCTCCCTCCCTTTCTCCTGGTAGGACTATAACTGATCTCTATGCTGTGTAGCTCTTCTGCTTCCTGTTTCCTAACCCTCCTCCTTTCTCCTGGTAGGACTATTAACTGATCTCTATGCTGTATGTAGCTCTTCTGCTTCCTGTTCCTAACCCCTCCTCCCTTTCCCTGGTAGGACTATAACTGATCTCTTATGCTGTGTAGCTCTTCTGCTCCTGTTCCCAACCCTCCCTCCCTTTCTCCTGGTAGGACTATAACTGATCTTTATGCTATGTAGCTCTTCTGCTTCCTGTTCCTAACCCCTCCCTCCTTTCTCCTGGTAGGACTATAACCGATCTCTATGCTATGTAGCTCTTCTGCTTCCTGTTCCTAACCCCTTTCTCCTGGTAGGACTATAACCGATCTCTATGCTATGTAGCTCTTCTGCTTCCTGTTCCTAACCCCTCCCTCCCTTTCTCCTGGTAGGACTATAACCGATCTCTATGCTATGTAGCTCTTCTGCTTCCTGTTCCTAACCCCTCCCTCCCTTTCTCCTGGTAGGACTATAACCGATCTCTATGCTATGTAGCTCTTCTGCTTCCTGTTCTAACCCCTCCCTCCTTTCTCCTGGTAGGACTATAACTGATCTCTATCATGCTGTAGCTCTTCTGCTTCCTGTTCCTAACCCCTCCCTCTTTCTCCTGGTAGGACTATAACTGATCTTCTATGCATTTGTAGCTCTTCTGCTTCCTGTTCTAACCCTCCCTCCCTTCTCCTGTAGGACTATAACTGATCTTTATGCTGTGTAGCTCTTCTGCTTCCTGTTCCCAACCCCTCCTCCCTTTCTCCTGGTAGGACATATAACTGATCTTTATGCTGTGTAGCTCTTCTGCTTCCTGTTCCTAACCCTCCCTCCCTTTCTCCTGGTAGGACTATAACCGATCTCTATGCTATGTAGCTCTTCTGCTTCCTCCTAACCCTCCCTCCCTTTCTCCTGGTAGGACTATAACGATCTCTATGCTATGAGCTCTTCTGCTTCCTGTTCCTAACCCCCTCCTTTCTCCTGGTAGGGACTGATAACTGAACTCTATGCTATGTAGCTCTTCTGCTTCCTGTTCCCAACCCCTCCCTCCTTTTCTCCTATATAGACTATCTGGAGGGTGAGAGGACTCTGTCTGCAGGCATGTCTCTGTTACATCTTCTATCTAACCTCTCCTACTCTCTCTCCCTCTCTTCCTTGCTCTCCCTCCCTCTCCTGCTACTGTAGAGACCCTGGGGTCGCGTCTGGAGGGGGAGAGGACAGAGAAACGCTGTCTGCAGGCATGTCTCTGTTACATTTGCTCTGGGAACATTGAAAAACTAGTGGAATGCTGGGCCCTGCAGAGGGACTGCTCATMTCCCCTGGTTTTAGAGGTAACAAATAGTTTTTTATCTATATATGTATCCTTAATTTAACCATGGAAGTCACTTTTCCAAGTGAACCCCTAGTGTTATGATGATGTGATAACTGGCCACAGATACTATCTGTATTGACGTTGTAGGAACCAGGTAGTAACGTTATGTCGTCTGTGTGATTGACCGCCAGGACTTGGTAGAGAAGATGATGGTTCTGCGTAAGTCTGTGGAGCGTCTGAGGAACAGCGAGGTGGTTGTACAGAGTCCTATCCTGGCTGACAAGCTGACTCACTATGCTGGTCTCCTAGCTTCACAAGGCAGCCTGGCTACAGCCCTGTCCTACCTGCCAGACTCCTCAGACCAGGTAAACACAACCTCCACTACTCTTCAGATACCTTATCAACTAGGACATGTTTAAAYGTGTCATCATGCTTCAAAGACGCCATGTTTTCTCTCTCCTGGATTGTGTTCAGACCTGCATTTTAATATGTAAGTTGTGCTTCGTTGATCTTGCCTGGTGAAAGGGAACTAATGATGTAGTCCAGAAAGGGTATTTCCCACCATCTGTTACTCCAGAGGGCTGTACTGCAAAGCAGGATCAATGAGTTAGCCAGCTTACTTTGATAAACAACCAGAAATTACTACAGATTTTCTGGTTCGTTAACAAAGCTAAACGTCCATGTGTTATTGGCTGTTGAGTCAATAAAACCATGCCCATTTCAAGTTTATTATTATAATATTTAGGCGAGTTAGCCGGCTAACTCCCTGGTTTATAGTTTACCCCTCRGGCAGGCTGACGCATCAAACTGTTTGAAATATTTCAAGTACTATTATAACTGTGTTGTGGTTTTGTTCTGTGGTGTTTGTCTTCCTGCAGGCTTGCATCATGATGATGAGAGACCGGCTGTTCCACGCCCAGGGAGGGGGAGGAGCAGCGGGGKGTCAACAGCCCCCACCGTTCCCTTACAACGTAGTCAGGGTGACGGGGGGCGACCCTGACCCCGCTCAGGCCCCTGCTGTCCCCRTCCAAGCACAACCACCGGCACAGACAACACAGACACCGGTATTTAGGAATTCATGCATTTTATTTGACACTTTTGCCTCAGACATGAGAATGCAACAGTACACACATAAAAATTATTGAGGATTATACAACACAAAGTAAACAGATGCATTTCCATTGATTTATACATTGATGAATCGAATCTAACCTCCACTTGAGGTGTCCATGACATCGTAACAGTTACTACAGTACATGTAGTGAAACATCAGCTTGTGTAGATTGTTCTGCTTGCTAGTCATGTTTCTGTGGTTGCGTTCCATTCTACTTTTGAAGTCGTCATACTATAAAGGGAATAGGGTGCCGTTTCGGACGCGGCTGTGTATAAATGATGTTTCTCTCCAGGGCCCTACCAGCCTCCTCTTCCTGTGATGCCAGGTGGCTGGCCAGCCTCCTATGACTACAGTCTTCACTCCTCAAGCTGTTACTAACTCCAGAGGGCCACCTCCTCCTTCGTATGGTGGTCTGCCACCCTCCTCCCATGCTCTCTCACCTAGTGGGCTGCCACGTACAGGACTACGACCAGCCTACCCTCAACATCCTGCCGCTGCCCCAGGTAGGCACTCGCCCTCCGTCCAGGAGGTAGGCAGCTCCCTCCGTCCAGGAGGTAGCACTCGCCCTCCGTCCAGGAGGTAGGCACTCGCCCTCCGTCCAGGAGGTAGGCACTCGCCCTCCGTCCAGGAGGTAGGCACTCGCCTCGTCCAGAGGAGGCACTCGCCCTCCGTCCAGGAGGTAGGCACTCGCCCTCCGTCCAGGAGGTAGGCACTCGCCCTCCGTCCAGGAGGTAGGCACTCGCCCTCCGTCCAGGAGGTAGGCACTCGCCCTCCGTCCAGGGCCGTGTTCAGCAGCTGTTAAGTCTGGAACTGACCCTGTGTGTAGTATGCTTACTGACTTTATCTTGTTGTTTTTCTAGCCTGTGTTTTTGTTCTACCTTGTTATTTTTATTGCTACATTGATATTGATTTGCTGCATTGTTGGGTTTGGAAGCTTGTAAGAAAGGCATCTCACTGTACTTGTGTATGTGACATTAAAACTTGAAACATGTTTGTTGTACATAATATATATCTTCTGAACGTCATATACAAGCTGTGCCGTGCTGAACCAGGTACGACTCTGTCACCTCCCAGACACGACTCCAGACCTGTTCTTGATGTAACATTGTTTGTCTCCTGTCTGCTCAGGGTTCTCTCCACTCCAGCCATTCCAGCCACAACAGCAGCCATTGTCTGCAGGACTAGGTGGCCCCGGCCTCTCTGCCTTCCTCTCCAGGACCTGCTATGCCAGGCTCCAACCTGTCTGGACCTCCCTGCTCCTCTTCTTGCCCCTGGCAGCTCCCCACCATGCCCAAGCCCAGGACTACCTCCGTCAGGCTTCACCCCCACCTCGCTGCCCTTCAGGCCCGCATGGCCACCCAGCTACCAGCAGCCTGGGGCCCCGTCGGCATGTAACCCACCAGGGGGTCTCTCACCTTCACACGCCAGGGCCACCTGCAGGTCCCCCCTCTGGACCGTACCCTCCCCTGGACCTGGGTACCCACAAGGAGGTCCTGGAGCTCCGGCGCGTCAAGTCCTTCTCTGCTCCGTCGGTTGCTCCTCCTCCTACAGGTACTGACCATCAATGCAAGTGGTGTGTTGCGTCCGCAAAATGCCATCCTATGTCTGATATATAGTGCACCTAACTGTTGAACCGGTGGCTGTACGTGTCAGTAGTGACCCTACTGGTTTGCCGGGGCTCGTAGGATGTGCCGCTGTTAGTGCCAGTGTGAGGGTGACCACTGGCTGGCGCGTCTCATTGGGTTATTGTGGTTCGTTTAGAGCGGCGGACGAGGTCGATCCGCGACGTCTGCAGGTGGTGTATCGTAGCGCGGGGGCCTAGCGAAATTTGGCTGGAGCGTTTCGGAGAGGATCAGAGTGAGTAATGTTGTGATGAGTATGTGAGGTGCGGTTACTTTTCCCGCCACTGCACGACGACGGTAGGAGAGTGATGGGGGGCGTATTGGTATTTTGTTCGACAGCGGCCTCTCGTGCGTCGCTCTACGAAGAGGTGGCGGGGTGGAATTGAAAAGCGATCTGGCGGCCTCGGCTTTGCCGTGGGCATTTGGCGCGTCGACGAGACGTGACTTGTGTTTTACAGTATCCTAGGTTCCCCCTGGAACTGGACTGTGTCTTCCCCTGGCCAATGGTCTCTCTGGGTTAAATTAACATGGGTTATCTGGACCAAAAATGGGTGTGTTTGCTCTCTAGGGAGATAGCGAAGCGCGTTCAGCACCCCCCCCCACCTCCCATACACACACAACATACACATACAGCATGGTGTGTGTATGGGGGCCCGCTATGCGCTCGGTATCTCCTAGACGACACAGGACAGGATCACCATCAGAGCAGAACTGTCCCGTGGAGGAGCAC